>NC_134873.1:9061907-9169407 GCF_049852395.1 Peromyscus maniculatus bairdii | reverse complement strand
AGCATCCTATAAAAAACGGAAGCAAGCTCATTGGATAGAAAGCTAAAGGGCAAGCCATAAGCTCCACATCACATATCATGGTTAGGATCTAGTGGGCTGGGTGTGCTGGGGATCTCCAGTCACCCCAGCACTTGGGAGGTGGAGGAGAGGCACCTGGAGTTCGCACCCAGCCTCCCCTATGTCATGGGTGTGGGGCCAGCCTGGGCTGTGTGAGACTTGTCTTAACCGGAACAGTCAAACAACACATTATTATTATTGTTGTTGTTTTACATTTTCTGTTTATGGTGCCTCTATGTGTATGTGTGTGTACCTGGGCATGCCACAGCTCACCTGTGTGGGCCAGGGGGCTGCTTTTGGGAGTTGGCTCCCTCCTTCCATCATGCAGGTCCCAGGGGACGAACTCAGGCAGTCAGGTTGGGGAAGTGGTGAGCCATTCCACTGGGCCTGATTTCTGTTTTTGAATTTCCTGTGAAAATGCTCCTTCCAAGTCAGGCTTTGCCACTTGGGTGGACACTGGGTTGCAAAGTGCCCCCATGTCAGATGATGGGGTCCTGTGTGATTTCCAAGGGCCTTGTCCTCAGTGTGCGTCCAGGGGGAGTCTCCGCACAGGACTCTGGTCGCTCTACTCAGATGCAAGTGTGGGAAGCAGGGTGCATCCAGAGAGCCGGCCCCCCATCACCGGCAGTCACATGATCAGAGAGGGCCCCAGTGGGCTGGAAGTGCCGCTTGGGCAGCCGAGACCTTGTCACCGGGTAGCCCTGACCTTCCCACTGCCACAGTCTCAGGCCCCGGAAGATGCTGTGAGGAAAAAAGGAAGACCTGTGAGCTGTGGTCACCGCCCACAGGCAGGGGGACCCAACAGTGCCTCCTGCTCCACCTTCCCCCTGGCTGTCCCAGCTGCTATCAGGATGTTGTTCAAGAGTAAGGGATGATGAACCAGGGCAGAAGCCTGAGGGACAGGAGCCAGGTGAGCAGGAGGAGTCAGTCCAGGTGGCAGCAGGCAGTTGGCCCCAGGCAGGCTGCCCCTGGCAAGGCCAGGCTTCAGGGCCCAAGGCTCCAAGCTGTGGAGGGGCCCGGCTGGGGTGAGCAAGCTGAGCTCAGGGCCCCAGACTCCACAAGGGTCCTGTCTTTGCCCTCAAGGGTGACAGTGTGATGGAAGAACACAGGATGACAGTGAGGAGGGAACATGCGTGGCCTGTGGCTGTCGGCAGGGCACCCCTGTCCCCAGGGAAGCTGCGGGCATGCAGGGGTGCCCGCCCTTCCATACCTCACAAGCCTTCATGGCCCAACCGCAAGCCAGTGCTGCTCTGAGAAAACCTCATGGGTGCCAAGATGGGGTGTCCTGGCCAGCTGGGCTCCTGGGACCGTTCACTCAGTTAACTCACAGTTCCTGTGACAGGAGCTGACTTTCGGAGCTCCCGTTATTTCCTTTGTTAAGATTTAACAGATTGTGTTTTGTGTGTGTGTTCGCCTGCACACAGTGAACGTCTGTGCACACGTGTGTTCCCCAGGAGGTCAGAAGTGGGCCCTGGGTCCCCTGGGACTGGAGTTACAGACAGTTGTGAGCCACCATGTGGGTGCTGAGAACTGAGCCAGGGCCTCTGCAGAAGTAGCCAGTGTTTTCCAGCCAGGGTCTCACTCTGCAACCCAGGCTGGCCTTGAACTCACAATCCTTGCAGGAATAAAATCCTCCTGTCTCAGCCTTCCAGGTGTTGAGATGACAAGTAGGAGCCACCATACCCCGAACGGCTTTTGTTCCTCTCAGGGGTGACCTGGCCATCGCTATGTAGCCCAGGCTCTCCCTGAATGGGGTTCCTCCTTGTCTTATCTCCTGAGTGCTAGGATGACAGGTACACCTCCACACAGAGCTCTCGAAACTTGCAAGGTAAGCAACTTAGGTCACTATTTTCCTTCAGGCCAGGGTGGGAGCAGGAGCCAGAGCCGCTCACCAGTCCCGCCTCATGCCCCTCAGTTCTTCATCCGGCCTCTCAGTGCTCACACTGGGTCAGCAGGTTGTCACTTCTGCCTAGCAGGCTTGCCCAGTCTGACCCCATCCTGCTCCCCATGACCACTGGCTGCCCCTACCCCACCCCACTGCCGCCTTGGCTCTTGACCTCTGACCCCCCAAGGGTCCTGTTGCAGCTCTCCCACCCAGGCTTGGGGCAGACTCCTTATGACACAAAATTCCATGTCCTCTCAGAGGCCATCATCCTCCATCCTCTGCCCCTCTCCAGCTAGCCTGGGGCGCCCATGGTCATTTGTGTTCTGTTGAGATGGTTTCTCACTATGTAGCCAGTGCTGGCTTTAAACAGCAATCCTCCTGCCTCAGCCTCCCCAGTGCTGGGACAGCAAGTGTACACCACCACACCTGGCACTTAGGACTGCCTTGTCTGTGCTGGGAAGGGCTATCCTGCACCACCCTGCACTGGCTCTCCATCCCCTGACTCACCACAGAGAAAGGGAGCTGGGAGGAGAAGGGGGCGTGGCCATCCCAGGCATAAAGAGGCCAGGCCTGCCTAAGGTGGCTGCCACCGTGCTGGTGTTGGGGACCTGGGGACAGGATTGGGTATACAGCAAGACTGAGTCACCAGCCAGCCCAGAGATGCAGGGACTCCAGCACCAGGGCTTGTAGGAAGCAGCAGGTTGGGAGAAGAGTCCCCTTTGGGTGGTGGCACTGAGGGCGGAGGCCTGGCAGGTAGCCAGGCCAGCCATTGGGCAAGGTCAGAAGTCACCTCCGCTCAGTGCCCTGAGCTCTGTGTGCAGTGAAAGCCAGGGCTATGCAGCTTCCCGACCCAGGGTCCAGCTCAACAGGGAGGGGGCGGGTGGGAATGGCCACGTCCTGGAGTGGCCCAGCCTTGTCGGGTGGGGAGGGCGTGCTGGAGCACGTCTGTGTGACACGTCTGCACCCCGCTCTCCTCCAGCCCTGCCCCAGCCCCCAGTCACCAACATGGTGGCCTCAGGGCACCCTGACCCAGGGGTGAGTTTACATTCCCCATGTTGACACAAAAAAACGTGGCTCTCCATTCAGACGAGATAAGATGTTCTTAATGACTCTCCCTTTGAGTTGCTGAGAATTGGGGTTCTTCTGTTAAGTTGATGCAGCCCAAAAGTCTTTTAGTCTGGATGGTAGGTCTGATACAGAGGGATAAGAAATGGCTACTTAGGAGGCTAAGGCTAGCCCCAAATAAACTAATTATGCCTAGTATTTGCAGCATTCCAACCTCCCACAGTCGTTGAAATTTTAATGTCACTCAGCTTCTGCAGGCACAGCTCCTTCCCAAGACTCCTCCTCATGCTAGAAACATATCTGCATACATACATGTGTACATATTTACACACACACACACACACACACACACACACACATTTGGTTTTTTGAGACAAGGTTTCTCCGTGTAGCCTTGGCTGTCCTAGAACTCACTTTGTAGCCCAGGCTATCCTCAAACTCACAGATATCTGTCTGCCTCTGCCTCCTGAGTGCTGGGATTACAGATGTGCGCCACCACTACCCGGCCTGTTTGTTCTATTTATTTACTGTGTGTGTGGGGGGGGGGGGCTACAGCATACATGCTAAAGACACCTTGCAGCCATCAGTGGGCCCTGAGGATTGGACCTGGGTTGTCAGGCCTGCTGGCAAGTGCCTTGACCACTGAGGCCTCTGTAGGCTGGAGAAGGAAGGGATCTGAGAGGTCACAGGGGAAATGGCTGACCTTCCGACCAGAAACCCCACTGATGCCAAAGACGGGCAGTTCCATCCCCAACACCCCAAGAGCCAGGTGTGGGGATGGGTGTCACATACCTGGCATTGCAGCCCTGGAGGGTCAAGAGTTCAAGGTCAGCCTCAGCACTCAGTGAGTTCAAGGCTCCTGGAGACCCAGTCTCCGAAAATCTAAGAAACAAAACAGAAGTGGAGTCAGGCACCCCAAAAGCCCAGCTGAAGGGAAGATCATGGGGTGCCTGGTATGGACATTGGCTGGGGTACCCGCTCTCAGATCTGTCTCCTGTCCCTCCCCTCAGTGTGTGGGTCTCCATGGCCTCTGGCCTCAGCTGGGTGATGACCCGGAAATGCTGATTCTCTTGGCCTCCCCGAGTGGGCCTGACCCTGGACGGTCTCCCTTGGGTGGTTCAGTCCCTGAGGGACCCTGGCCCTCCCTGGGGACACGTGTGACTGTCGGGACATGAGCCCAGGGTGGGCACTGCTCAGCACTCTCAACCTGAAGACTTGCTAGAATCGGTTCAAGGGCGTGGGGGACAGAACCGAGGAAAGAGAAAAGCCTAGGTCCACAGTGGGAAGGAGACACACTTCCTGGCAAGGCCACCTCCCCAAAAGCCAGTGTCACCTTCAGGCCCTAGGCTGAGCAGGGCCGCCATTGCCCAGTCTCACACCTGGGCCACCTGCTCCTCGAGACCTCAGGTCACAGGGAATTAGGGGGGCTTGATCAGGGACACGGAGGCAGGTCTGTGGGGGAGCTGGATCCTGGGTCCATCTGACTGAATCTGTCCCCTCTCACCCAGAGCAGGAATGCATTGCATTCTTGGTAGGTGTGGCCTCAGGTGCCATCCATCCAGATGCCACCAAGACAATACTAAGACCAACTGAGGACTGACTTCCCCCAAGGCAGAACTTAACCAGCCAGGCTCCATCCTCCTGATTCCAGGTGACAAGATGTGATGGGGGCCACAGCTTCCCTGGCCGGGTGGACAGAGGGGTGGGGAGAGAAGAAAGAGAGAGAGAGAGATTGCTTAAGGTCACAGTGAGTCAGGGCAGCCAGGAACCCAGCCCAGAAATGGCTCGCAGCCTCCCGCCCTTGCTTGCCTGCCCACTGGTTGCTAGGCAATCAGAGAGTTTTCCTATAAACAAAGGGCGCTTCCCCAGCAGATCCACCTGGCGCCAGTCCAGCCCCAGCCAGCTCACTGCAGCCTGCCACTGCCCCTTGGAGTCGCCTGGAGACAGCAGGCGACTACTGGCCACTGCAACCTGCGGTCCAGCCGCTCCGCTCGGCACTCGGTCAAGTTCAAGGTCAATCACAGGGTGGATTCGGGACTGGCCTGGGGGCACTTCAGCCTTCTTCTCTTGGACCACTGGCCAGTGTGTGGCAGAGCTGGGCCACCAGGGAACCATGATCTGGGCTCAGAGAGGCAGGATGACAGGGTGCTCAGCTCTTCTGGCTCTTGGTTGCTCTCAGGCTCCTCACTGGAGACCCGACTGGAGAGGAATGTGTGTGAAGACCGGCAGAGAGAGCCAGGTCCCCTCAGGAGGAAGAACAGGAACCAGCAGAGAAGCTGAGGGCCCGGGAGGACGAGCTCAGCTTGTGCCATTGCTGCTGAGGTCCCTCAAACCCTCACACAGGCGCGTACACACACACACACACACACACACACACACACACACACATGTACACACACACACACACACGTGCACACATACACATGCACACACACGTACACACACACACATACACACGTACACACACATGCACACACACGTGCACACATGCACACACGTACACACACATACACATATACACATGCACACACATGTACACACACGTACACACATACACATGCACACACACACACGTACACACATACACATGCACACACACGTACCCATGCAGCACACTCATGAACATACACTTTTGTGCTTGCACGTGGGCTCACGTGCAGAGGCACACACATGCGAACACACCTAACTCACAGCTTATCAACCTTGGCATGCATCTGCGTGCTTCCCTTAAGTGGGAACCTTTAACATTTTCACTGGAATCAGACGCTCCCTGCCTGTCCTCAGCACCAGCATCACTCGGCCTGGGCTTCAGGCAGAAGGAGGAGAGGCGGGGTCACTTGAACTTCAGCTCTGGGGTACTTGACAGCCAACCCCACAACCTGGGCAGCTACTGAGTGAGTAGGGTAGTACATACAGTGTGGATCCACTGAGTGCAGGGACAGAGCAAGACCCGGCCTGAGCCAAGGACGTCGTCGTTTGTCCCTCAGGGCTGGCGCCTGTGTGCTGGGCCCACAGAACTTCCCTCCTGGAAGCCTCATGCAACTCCATAGCAAACAGAGACGACAAACCCACTGGCCATTTACCATCCCCCACCCCACGTGCTGGTCATCTGAGACAGACTCACAGCACCCCCTGCCGCCCTGGAACTCAGAGACCCACCACCCTCAGCCCTTCCTCATGCTGGGACCAAAGGTGTGGCCACCACACCTGGTCCATGTTTATACCTTGTTTCCTAATAGTCACATCCACAGGGCTGGGCCCAGTGGGTGAGGTTATCGAGGTGTGAAGTCCCAGCTTCTGTCCCGGCTTCTGTCCCCGCTCCACAGAAAGCAGGTGCTGTGGCCCACACCTGTCACCCCAGCACTCAGGAGGTGGAGGCAGGAGGATCAGAAGTTGGTCAACCTCAGCTACATAGGGATTTGGTTTTTCTAAGACCGAGTTTCCCTGTGTAGCCCTGGCTTTCCTAGAACTCCCTCCGTAGTCCAGGCTGACCTTGAACTCACAGAGATCCGCCTGCCTCTGCCTCCCGAGTGCTGGGATTAAAGGCGTGCCACCACCGCCCGCCTACATAGGGTTTGAGGCCAGCTTGGGCTGCAGGAGACCCTTGCTCCGAACTAAGGTTCTCACAGTCTGCAGTTCTCATTCATTTTCTAAGGAAGAACACTGGAGTTTTTGTTCTTGGCCAGGCTAAGACAGCCGCCTGGGTGGGCTGTGCTCAGACTTGCCTCTGAGCCTCTCAGATGAACACAGGACAGGAGCTGGAGGGACAGGGGATCGCAGTAGGCCTCTTTGGAGAGCCGCTGAGGTGTCTGTTACTCAGACATGGAAGCAACTGGTGTTAGTCATTCAGACATTTTTGGGAGTCTGGTGACAAGTTTCATTTGTTTGACAGAGTCTCTGTAGCCCAGGCTGGCCTGGAACTCACTTTGTAGCCCAGGCTGGCTTGTGAACTCCAGGAACAGCCCTACCCCCACCCCATCCTTGCATTCATCCCACCATCGCTGGGTCACTGTGGGTAGCTTTTCAGAGGGTTCTGGGGTGCGAACTCGGGTCCTCCTACCTTCAGGGGAACACTTTGCTGACTGAGCCCTCGGCTTCAAAGGCTGGATTCGTTCATCACTCCTTACTCATTCCTGCGTATGTATATACAAGAGATTTTTCTTACAAAATATTTCTGTTTTGCTCTCGTAGCCAAGGGTCTGATATGGCCCAGGCTGGCTTCAGACGCCTTGTCTTGTCCGCCTCATGCTCCAGCCTCCACCTCGGTCCAACGCCGCTGTGCCCCCTGCACTGCGTGGTTCTGGCGCCATCTAGTGCTCGCCCTGGGCAGCGCAGGCGGGCTCATCCCTGGCATCTTGGGGGCACACTCTTTTAACCTGTGTGTCTTTAAACAACAAACAAACAAAAAGGCATTAGGGGCTGAGAGACGGCTCAGCGGTTACGAGCGCTGTCTGCTCTCCAAGAGAACCTGGTTCCGTTCACACCCAACTCGGCGTGGTGCGCACACACATGTAGGCAAACGCCCACGCGCGTTAAATAAATAAAACTTTTTAAAATAAAAAATAAATAAACGACTTTAGGCAGGCAAGGTGGAGGCGCCAGCACCGCAGAACTCGGTAGAGGGGGCAGCAAATGCGGACCGAGGCTTGCCTGGGGGAGACCCTGCGATTGAGTTTGGCGGGAGGCTCAGGGTTGCCTGGAGGCCACAGGAACAAGAAAGGCTGTAGGGCAGCGTAGATGGCCCGGAGGGGGGAAGGCGCAAACCCCAGGCCTGTTTAGTACATGGACTCTGAGGATTTGAACTCAGGTCCTCACTGTTTGTGCGGCAGGTGCTCTATCCATGGAGCTGTCTCCCGGCCTCAGTGGCCAGGGTCCCTCAGCTTCAACTCTGGTTTAGAAGCAACTGCAGAGTTTGGTGCCCGGGGATCCCAGGGTATGTGGTCGCCTCCTCACCACGGCTCTCTTCCACTCTAGGTCCGAGCATGCAGAACTCCGAGGGCGGAGCAGATTCGCCAGCATCAGTGACTCTGCGACCTGCAGCCCAGCCCGTGCCAGCCTCCCCACAGGTGACTGTGCCCGCCGCGTGTGCCTTTCCCCCCCGCTCTCCCTGGTGTTTGAAAGGTGCCACCAAAGGAACCCTGAAAAACACAGATGTGGACAGAATTCTTAGGATGGCACCTCCTCTCCTCCTTTCTACTTTCCTCCACCTTTCTTCTCCTCCATCTCCTCCTCCTCCATCTCCTCCTCCTCCATCTCCTCCTCCTCCTCCATCTCCTCCTCCTCCATCTCCTCCTCCTCCATCCCCTTCTCCTCCATCCCCTCCACTCCCTCCTCCTGCCTCAGCCTTACCTTCTCCTTCCCTGAAGGCTGGGGTTGCTGATATTCATCACACCCAACCTAACCCTAATATTTGTAGTTTTTTGGGGTTTTGAGACAGGATCTGATGGAGCCTGAGCCTCATTTATGTGGTGCTGGAAATGGTAGCCAGGGTGCCGTTCATGTTAGTCAGGCTACAGCCCCACCACACTTATCTATCTATCTATCTATCTATCTATCTATCATCTATCTATCTATCATCTATCTGTCTGTCTGTCTGTCTGTCCGTCCGTCCGTCCGTCCGTCCGTCCGTCCGCCCATCCATCCACCCATCCATCTATCTTTCTATCTTGAATGAGTTCTCACTCTGTAGCACAGACTGGTTTCAGATTCGCAGCTAATTCCCCTGCCTTGGCTTCCTGTGTGCTGGAGTCACAGGTGTGTGCCACCACGGTGAGGGGTGTGCTGTACGTGGACACACACCTGGGTGTAGTGTGTGGTTGCCAGGGAGAGGGCGGGAGGCCTCTTTCCCTCTCTACCTTATCCTGCCGAAACATGGTCTCTCGGAGCGAGCGACGCTGGCAGCCACAGCCCCGTGACCTGTTGTCTCTGCCTCCTGGGTGCTGCGGTCACAGGGACTCGAAGCCACGGGCTTTTGTGTGGGTTCTAGGATTCGGACTCATGTCCTCAGCTTGTACAGAAAGGGCTCCTACCCAGGGCCATTTTCACAGCCCTTCCTAATTACTCTTTTTTTTTTTTTTTTTAGATTTATTTATTTATTGTATGTGTGAGTGCTCTGTCTGCATGCACGTTGAATGCCAGAGAGGGCATCAGACCCCATTACAGATGGTTGTGAGCCACCATGTGGTTGTTGGAAATTGAACTCAGGTCCTCAGGAAGAGCGGCCAGTGCTCTTAACTGCTGCTCTTAGCGTCTCTCCAGCCCCGCCCCCTCACCCTTTAATTGAGGTGGGATTGGCACAATATAAAATGAGCCACGTGAAAGCAGACTGGTTTTTATTGTAGTCACGGAATTCAGGCATCCTTTCTCTCTAGTTCCAGAACATTCCATCGCTCCCCCCCCCCAGTCTATCCCCCTCAGCAGCTGTGCGTCCCTTCCCTGTCCTGATCGACTTCCTGTCTCTAGGTTCTCCTGTCCTGGAGCCCCACGTCTGTCCTCAAGGTCTCTCCATGCTGTGACGGGGTCCCCGCTTTCTCAAGTGTGAGGACAGACGCCACAGCGTGTCTACAGTCATGTGTTGGGGTCCCTGCGGTGGCCTGCGCCCCAGTGGTGCTGATCTGGCTGTAGCTCACAATGGTTGGTCCCTTACCCACTGGCCCAGGCAGTCATGACAGGACCTGGCTTGGCGTGCAGTGACATCCATGAACACTAGAGGGCAACGTGCCCTCTCTCAGTCTCTCAGCAGCACTTAAAAAGTGGGGGAATCACAGCCCCCTGTGTTCCCCTCCCTGCTGCTACCTCTGCCCCACATCCGGTCTGCTTCCTACATCCAAAACAGCCAAGATACTGCTCTGGCCAGTAAGGGACAGAGGAGGGACAGGGACCCCTGCAGGAGATGACCCTCCTCCTGACCCTAGCTCCTGGGCCTGAACTTCATATTCCCAATGGAGTGTTCCCATGAATGCCCGTGTGTATGTGGCTTTGCACCTGACTGTACCTGCATCCCCGTGGGTCCCTGTGTCTGCATCCCCGGGTCCCTGTGTCTGCATCCCCGTGGCCCTGTGCCTGCATCCCCGTGGCCCTGTGTCTGCATCCCCGTGGTCCTGTGTCTGCATCCCCGTGGCCCTGTGCCTGCATCCCAGTGGCTGTGTCTGCATCCCCGTGGGTCCCTGTGTCTGCATCCCCGTGGCCCTGTGCCTGCATCCCCGTGGCCCTGTGTCTGCATCCCCGTGGGCCCTGTGTCTGCATCCCCGTGGGTCCCTGTGTCTGCATCCCCGTGGCCCTGTGTGCTACTGCAGTAGGAGTGGGACAGCCAAGCCCCGTGGTCTCCAGTGGGTCTTCCCCAGTGCTGATCTCCAGTGGGTCTGATTGTCCCATTGTCTGTTGCAGAGGGTTCTGGTCCAAGCCGCGGGCTCAACTCCCAAGGGGGCACCGATGCAGCCACTCACCCTCCCCAGAGTCCAACCAGTGCCACCACAGGTAAAGACACCCCTTGGGCACCTAGTAGCTGTGAGCAGCCTCTGGCCTACGAGCTGTTTCCTGCCGTCGCTAGTGTCTACAGTCACCAGGACGTTCTGGAAGCTCTGTTGAAAGAAAAAATTCACTTACCAAGACACATGCAACAAGTGAAGGGAAGCAGTTTCTCCACTGCAAGTTCTGTAACAGCCAGAGTGATGTGTGAGGAAGGGACAGAGTGCCAATAAAACTTTATTTACAAAAAGGCACAGGTTTTGCCAGGCAGTAGTGGCTCACGCCTTTAATCCCAGCACTTGGGAAGCAGAGGCAGATAAATCTCTGTGAGTTTGAGTCCAGCCTGGTCTACAGAGGAAGATCCAGGACAGCCAGGGCCACACAGAGAAACCCTGTCTGAAGAAACCAAAGGCGGGGTGGGGGGTGGGGGGTGGGGAGGAGTCCTAGGGCTAAGTTGCCTTTGCTCCTGAGAGAGATGCCTGGGTGACTGTCGGAAGACCAGGGAAGGTTTACAGGGTCCCCAGAAAGCGCCAGGGGCTCTAAGGGATTGAGCCAGTCTAAAAGAGAAACAGAGCGGGCAGTGGAGGTGGGGGTGGGGGGTGGGGGGGTGGTACACACCTTTAATCCCAGCACTAGGGAGGTGGAGACAGGATCTCCACCATTCAGTCTGAGGATCCATAGAACCCATAGGACCCAGCCCATGCAGTCTGAGGTTTAGGAGAGGTAAGAAGTCTCTGGTGGCTGCTGCTCTGATCTTTCAGCTTTCACCCCAGTATCTGACCCCGGGTTTCTGTTGTTAAGACTAATTAGGGCCACACTTCATCTGGCGCACGCCTGCCACTGGGCTGTCTCCTGTTGGGTCCAGGCTTCCTCTCCTTGGGGGCTCCACACAGATCTCAGAGCACTCAAGTTGGGGGTGGGCCACTGTAGTCTGGGACCCCAGAAGGCCATCACCAAGACCTCTGAGATGGCGTCCCACAGACTGGCTGAGGAGAGGTTGAAGTTTGGGCCACAACACACTGGACATCCAGTATATGCATCTGCTAGGGGCTGAGCTGCCTGCCACGTGGGGGTGGGGGTGGAGGCCATGGCGGTGGGGTGGGAGGTGGGTGGGGTGGTGGGGTGGAGGTGGGATGTGGGTGGGGGTGGGGCAATGGGGGGAGATGGGAGGAGGGATGTGGGCAGGGGTGGGGTGGTGGGGTGGAGGTGGGATGTGGGTGGGGGTGGTATCACAGGTGCTGGAGCAGGTTTGCCTTTGTTTCCAGCCTGGCCCCCATCTTTCCCACCCCTCCTGGGGACCACACACCCTCCTTCCATAACTGAAACAGGTAGCTTTCCTCCAGGGCAGCCTGGTCCCTGGTCCCACCCGCATGGAGCAGAAGCTGCTTAGCTGACACCTAAACCAGGCACAGCACCGCACTTAGGAGCTGGAGGGTCAGGAGTTCAAGGTCATCCTCAGCTACATAGTTCAGGGCCAGCCCGGGCTGTATGAGGCTGCCTCAGAGATAAATAAATGGATACTTAGGGACTACATAAGTCACTAAGCTCCATGCCCATGAACTCGAGCTGCATCCCCCACCAGCAAGGCCCTGTGTGACGGGCACCCACTTGTGTTACAGGTGCAGCATGTGTACCCCGCACAGGTGCAGTACGTGGAGGGTGGAGACGCAGTCTACGCCAACGGAGCCATGTACGTGTTCCCGTGGGGCCCTGGTCCCCACAGACTCTGGACTCCCCTGCTCTCTGTGGGACTTTCGTGGAAGCGTTTGAGCACGTCCACACTGTCATGTCCCTCCCTGTCCTGGGGTCCGAGTTCAGAACCACGGGCCTTGGTGCTATTGGCTTCTAGAAAACTCGATAAAAATATCAAACCAAAGCCACAGTCCCCTAGAGAGCAATGGCCTGTGAACTTTCCCTCTGGGCCATTTACAAAGCTTATTTTCCAATTTTTAAGATGTTCTGGAACTTTCTAGAATTTTCTTTCTTCTATCCCTCTTTTGTGTGTGTGCATTTGTGTGTAGTGAGGATGTATACACTGTGTGTGCCTGTGGATGTGCCTGAGTGCACGTGAGTGCAGTGCCCATCGAGACCAGCAGGGAGCATTAGGGGCCCTGGAGCTGGAGTGACAAGGGGGTGCTGGGACCGAACCTGGGTCCTCGGCAGCAGCGGCGGCGAGCCCTCCAGCTCCGCGTCTTCTTTCTTCCCTTCGCTCTCTTATTTGCTATAAAATGATGGCTCTCTCCCACAGCCGAGCGGCCTATGCCTACAACCCAGACCCTCAGCTCTATGCCCCCAGCAGTGCAGCATCTTACTTTGAGACCCCGAGTGGCGCTCAGGTGACAGTGGCGGCCTCCTCCCCACCGGCAGTCCCCTCCCACGGCATGGTGGGCATCACCATGGATGTCGCAGGGACCCCCATCGTGTCTGGCGCGGGAGCCTACCTCATCCATGGGGGCATGGACAGCGCGAGACACTCCCTGGCCCACACTGCGCGCTCCTCGCCAGCCACGGTATGTACCAAGGCCCTGCAGCCTGCGGGTAGCCCTGCAGCCGGCGGGCAGGTAGCCCTGCAGCCGGCGGGTAGCCCTGCAGCCGGCAGGCGGGTAGTCCTGCAGCCGGCGGGTAGTCCTGCAGCCGGCGGGTAGTCCTGCAACCGGCGGGTAGTACTGCAGCCGGCGGGCGGGTAGCCCTGCAGCCGGCGGGCGGGTAGCCCTGCAGCCGGCGGGCGGGTAGCCCTGCAGCCGGCGGGCGGGTAGCTCTGCAGCCGGCGGGTAGCCCTGCAGCCGGCAGGCGGGTAGTCCTGCAGCCGGCGGGTAGTCCTGCAGCCGGCGGGTAGTCCTGCAACCGGCGGGTAGTACTGCAGCTGGCGGGCGGGTAGCCCTACAGCCGGCAGGCGGGTAGTCCTGCAGCCGGCGGGTAGTCCTGCAGCCGGCGGGCGGGTAACTCTGCAGCCGGCGGGTAGTCCTGCAGCCGGCGGGCGGGTAGCTCTGCAGCCGGCGGGTAGCCCTGCAGCCGGCGGGTAGCCCTGCAGCCCTGCAGCCGGCGGGTAGCCCTGCAGCCCTGCAGCCTCGGCATCCACCACGCAGGTAGGAGGGACCAGGTCGGGGTCCTGCGGAGGGACAGAGACGGCAGGCAGTGTGCTGGCCCCTTCGCCCCACTCCCGCACTGGGAAAGTCAAGGCCCTGAGGGTGCTGGGGAGCACAGCCCCTGCTGGAGGCGCTGCTGCTGTCCCAGTCATTCCGTTCTCACTGGCGCCTCCCAGGGGCCTGCCCCAACGAGAGGATGCGCTGTCCTGTGCAGGGACACAGCCTCCTGACACCGCTCACCTGCCTCACATAAAGCTCCGATTTGGGCTTCGGGGGTTTGGGGGGAAAGGAGAATTAAGAGAGGGTCTTGCTGTGTAGCCCAGGCTGGTCCAGAACTTCCCCTGTAGTGTAGGATGACCTCAAATCCACAGTCCTCTGCCTCAGTCTCCCATGTGTCTAGCTGTTTGTTCTTGATATTTATTGATATTTTATCATGTTTTTAAATTGCCACACAGTCACACCCACTCTGATGCCGAACCCTGCAGGACTTGATGTGTGTGTAGGTTCCTGAATTCTCATGGCACATATCCCCCCAGCCCCCCAAAAAAACACACCTGCAGTGCTGCAGCCGTGGATCTGTTCACTGTGGTGGTGGTGGTTTTGATGCTCTCAAGCGGAGTCAGTGGCTGCCCCGGCCGGGGCTGGTTTCCTGCCCTCAGCACGTGGCGGTCAAGACCCCTTGATGTGAGTCCACAGTTCTTTGTGTCCCCGGCTGAGGCCTTGGCTGGGAACACCATGAAGAACTCAGGCTGTGCAGTCAGGTGCTGTCTCCCTTCTGTGGGGGCTGGGGTGGGAAACGCCTCCAAGTGGGGTTACCGTGCGGTCTGTTTCCATTTCCCAGCGGTCCATTGAGCCGCCCTGTCGGGGGTAAGGGTTGCTTCCTTGCCAACACTTGGAGTTGTCGACCTTTTTTTTTTTTCTCCGTCCGGGTAGTGGAGCCTCTCTGGTGGTGACTGTGCTTTCTGGCTGGGAGCAGTGGACAGCCAGCGCTTGCCCTGTGGTTGAGCGTTACTTGATCAGTCCGCTTACGGCTCAGCCAGGCTGGTGTCTTCCTGCTCCTGAATGTGGAGAAACAAATTCCCATCAGATACATAATTTGCAAACATTTCCTGTGTCTGTGATTTCTTCTTTTTAAATTATTTAAAAAACAATTGGGAGATGGCTCTGTGCTTAAATGTCAAGCATGAGGACCTGAGTTCGGATCCCAACTGCATGTGAGTGCTGGGGAGGCACACCTGAGATTCCAGGGTCCCTGGAGTGAGCTCTCTAGGGATGAGCCATGTCTGTGAGCTCTGGGTTTGATGGAGAGAGCCTACTTCATTGAATACAGTGGAAGAGCAACGTAAAACATAAGTCCTGCTGTGGACCTCAGCTTCCACACTCACACACGCTAACATTCACACCAGCTCCACATATTGTCTTCTTATAGCCTTGTTGACTCTGTCTGTGTGCAGACTCAGTCTTCCTTATTTGGATGCCTCATAGTTTTCTGTAGCAAAGGGTATTTTCAGCATCACTCTGGGAAGCTCTAGCTGCCCCATCATCCCTCTGTCCTCCCAGGGTCTGCTGTTGTGGCAGTTATTATTGGTTGATGATCTTTCCGGGCCACCGTGAAGTCTGTATTCTTTGTCGTGGTGAACACTGCAATCTGTGGGCTAGCCACGAGCCAGCTGGTGTTGAGGGACCCCCACACACCCCCACACCCCCGTACCCTGTCAGATGTTCGGGGTTCTCTTGCTGCGTACAGCGTTGTTGTTTGATGAGGGGTCCAACCAATTGCTGCACACTCTCTGCTACTTGCAGAGTTTTGATGTTTCTCGTGAGTTCTGCCCAGGTATCGCCGCTTTCCTGGGAGGGTGGATGGTCCTGACTTTGCCCTTGCTCCAGATGCTGAATGTATTTTAAATGTTGACTGTGTGTGGGGAGCTCACAGATGTGGCATCAAGATTTCATGTTACAGCTACATCTTAAAGACCTGCCTGTCCTGAGTCTGAGTGTGGTGTCAAGTAGAGGGATTCACAGTGAGCTGGGACAAGGAGGGCCTCCTTGTCCAGCTGTTTACTTCCGTGAGGACAGGTTTCTTTTGACACTGTCCCTCTAAACTGGGAGAGCAGGCGGGGTGCAGAGCAGGGGCCTCGCCACCTCTGGAACCTGAGATGGAGGAGATCTGCACAGATGTAAATGTTGAAGTCCTCTAGTTTTCTGATAACTAGAAAAGATAGCTTTTCTTTATTTTAAATACTCTTAATGGTGAACGGTAATGGGCCAATTATTTTTAAAAGAGAGAATACATAGACTTAATTGTTCCACTCTAAATTCTGTGGGAAATGTTGATAGGTGTAGTTCCTTTTCATTGTTTGGGGGGAGACACATCTCACCATTACCCCAGGCTAGCCTCCTACTCACCATCTTCCTGCTTCATCCTCCCAAGCACTGGGTTGAAGAGTGGCACCCTACACACACACACACACACACACACACACACACACACACACGCACGCACGCACGCACGCGCGCACACACACACACACGCGCACACACACACACACGCATGCACGCACACACATGCACGCACACGCACGCACGCACACACACATGCACACACACGCACGCGCGCGCACACACACACACGCACACACACGCACGCGCACACACACACGCACACACACACATGCACACACATGCACGCACGCGCACACACACACATGCACACACACACATGCACACACATGCACACACACACGCACGCACGCACGCACACACACACATGCACGCACGCGCACACACACACACACGCGCACACACACACACATGCACGCACACACACACGCACGCACACGCACACGCGCACACGCGCACATGCACACACATGCACACAAACACGCACACACACACATCTGGCATGATAAATATAATCCTTAAAAACAAAATTTGGGCCAGGTGTGGTGGCGCACACTTTTAATCCCCGAACTCAGGAGGCAGAGACAAGAGGATCTCTGTGAGTTCCAGGCCAGCTGGGGCTGCATAGTGAGACCCTGTCTCAAATTTAAAAAGAAAGGCAGACAGACAGATAGACATGGGGCCTGGGGAGTAGCTCGGTGGGTAAGGTGCCTACTGAGGAAGCATGGGGAGGGACCTGAGTCCGACTCCCAGGCCCTATGAGAGCAAGGCGTGGAGGTGCACACTTGTCATCCCTGCCGGGGACGGAGGTCCCTGGGACTTGCTGGCAAGCCCAGCCGAGTGAGCAGGCCGCAGGTTCGCCCTGTCTCAAAGGAAGACAGAAAGTGACCGGGAAAGAGTCCTGGCTACACCCACCTCTGACCTCCACTTGCACGGGTGGGTGACCCACCACAGTCCCCGGCTCTTCCATTGGGGCCTCAGCAGTTTTCAATAGTGACAGACTTGTCCCTCACTGTCAACCTCCTGAGCCAGGGGCTGTCTAGGTCCCTCGTGGAAGGTTCCAGGAGTGGGAACGAGCTGCCTGCTGTTCTATTCAGCTGATACTCACGCAGCCAGCCCGCCACCCCTGCTGCCCACCAGGCCCTCTGCTGCTGGCACGCTTCGGTCTTCTTGCCCGCCTGTGCCCCGTGGTGCCCTCTGTGCTGTGAGACAGCCTGTGCCCCGTGGTGCCCTCCGTGCCATGTGAGACAGCCTGTGTCCCGGCTCATTCAGGTGTTGCTGTAGGGAGATCACAGAAACGCCATGGCTCATTATTTATTTATGTATATGAGTACTTTATCTGCATGTACAACTTTATGCCAGAAGAGGGCATCAGATCCCACTAGAGATGGTTGTGAGCCACCATGTGGTTGCTGGGAGTTGAACTCAGGACCTCTGGAAGAGCAGGCAGTGCTCTTAGCCACTGAGCCATCTCTCCAGCCCCCCTTTTCTTTTTCTTATCACACTGTGTTTATTGTGTGTGCACACTGTGCCGTGGCACACTTGAGGAGGTCAGAGGACATTTTGGGGAGTAGACTCTCTCCTTCCTTGGGGGTCCTAGGGACTGAATTCGAGTCACCAGGCTTGGCGGCAAGCACCTTTACTGCCCGAGCCTTCTCGCCCACCCTGGGCTCTCTATCCTGAACACGGTTCCAGGGAGCCTGGCGAGTGAGACGCTCCACTGGCCCTCACCCGAAACCCAGCGGCAGCCTCTGCTGTCCTGGCTGATGTCAGCTCTCGCTGCTGGCCAGGTCACGCTCAACTGGCCACTGCCACAGCCGGGCACCGTAACTGCAGGTCTTCTCTCCTCCGCTCCACCCGGGTCTCCCACCCAGTCACTGCTCCCCTAGAAGCCCACCCGGTCCCCACTCACTCCCCAGGCTCTGTGCCCATCCCTCCCCTGCTCTGTCCTCTAATTCCCAGCTCCTCATCAGGCAGAGGTATGCACTGTGGCTGCACCCCATGGCTCGGGTCCCAGAACCCTCACAGTGGCTCACAGCATCTGTAATTCCAGTTGCAGGGATCTGACACCCTCTTCTGGCCTCTGCAGGCCCTAGGCATGCACTCACCGCACTGACAGACAGACATGCAGGCAAAACACCCACGCACATGCATCCCAACTCAAGTGAATAACGAGACGGAGAAGGACTCCTGCTGTTGACATGCTCAGCCTGCACGTGCCCGAGCTTAGTTCTCGTGCCTTGTGTCCTGGGCTGGGATGTGATGTCAGCCACCAGCGACTTTTCTCTCTGCTGCTGTCTTGGGCTCTGGGCTCAGGTGCATGGCGCAGGGCCTTGAACCTGCCACAGCTTCACTCACTGTTAACCCCCTGCCGCCACTAGCTGGCATTGCTATTTGGATGTTAATGCAAGGCTGGGACCAGTGTGGGCTGCCTGCCACTAACCATCTGATTTCCTTCTCTCCCCCCCACCCCCCCACCTCTGGTTTTGCCCTGTCTCTGTACACATCTTCATAGCTTGAAATGGCGATTGAGACTCTCCAAAAAAGCGAAGGCCTCGCCCCCCACAAAGGCGGCCTGCTCAACAGCCATGTAAGTGCGCTGGGGCCCCGGACACCCTGTTCTGTCTGGAGTGCTCACAGATGTTAGAAAGGCCCAGGATGTAACAGAACGCAGCTTGAAGAAGTGAATGGGAGAGGGAAACACTAGCCATCCCAGCGGCCAAGGCAGGGCCCGCATGGGCCTTAGGATGTCTGAGGATGACCCCTGTGTCCCAAGTGTGTCCTGAGGTGGAGTGTGTAGACTGGTGAGATCTTAAGAAGCATCAGCTCTCAGAGAAGCAAGAACAGTTGACTGGCATGGTCACGCCTGTCAACCAGACAGGAGGGTAGCGGCTCTGCGGCCATCTTGTGCTGCACAGCGAGACCTGTCTCAGAACAGAAAAGACGGGCTAGGGTGGGCTCGGGCCAAGCGCGAGGCCCTGGGGTCCATTCCTAACATCACAAAACAGGTGTGGTGGCTCACACCTCACCCTGTCACCAGCATGCAAGAGACTGAGGCAAGGAGCAGGGGTCAAGGTCACCTCCACAGCACAGCAAATTTAAGGCCAGCAGAGGACTCAGGCGGGTCCAGTTCCCAGCACCTGTGTGGCAGCTCACACTCATCCAGTTCCAGGGCATCCCTCGCCCTCTTCTGGCCTCTGTGGGCACTGCATGCACATGGTACACAGACTTACATGCAGACAAACACCTGTACACGTGAAATAAGATAAATCTAAAAATAATGATAATGAAAATTTTTAAATGAAGCAAAAATACAGCTTTTTAAAGGGGCAGATGGGGTGGGGCTGGGTTGCCATGAAGGCACTCAGTTGTGTGGTTTGGAAATGTGAGCAGGTGCAGACACTGGACTTTGGAGGCCTCTCTGGGAGGCGAGCGCCCTGGCCCAGACTCAGCATGGCCAGCCGGGCCTGGAGGAGGGTAGGGCTCTCTATTTGACTGGAGAGCTGAGGAGGAATGCTCTGCCCTCTCCAACACCCCCAAATGCCTCTTGCCCAGTGTATGGGCCCCCTCTATGTCTTGTTTATTTACTAGGAAGCAGGGCCTTGCTATTTAGCCCAGGCTGGCCCAAACTCCACATCCTTCTGCCCCAGCCACCCACATTCTGGGATCACTGGCCTGACTGTTTGGGGATTTGATTTACTTATTCTTGTTTGTTTATTGAGACAGACATTCATGTAGCCCAGGCTGGCCTGGGATTCACTATGTATCTGAGGCTGGCTTTGAACTTGCAATCCTCCTGCCCCAGACTCCTGAGAGCTGGGATGACAGGAGTGTACCACCACACTGAGCTGGGTTGAGCTTTCAAAAACTAAGACCCACATGGCCCTCAAAAGTAGATTTCCCTGAGGCTTCTCACATCTGCTTTTTCTCCAGCTTGATCCTCTGACACACACACACACATACACACACACACACATACACACACACACACACACACACACACACACACACACACACACACACACTACCTTCTTGCTGGCCCAGGTTCACAGTGGAATGTTGTGGGACTCTCTGGGGAAAGGAGCAGACACTGATCTAGAGAAAAGTCTAGAAGCTTTGAGGGCTTGCACAGTTGGTGCTGTCCCAGGCAGCCTGTGACAGGAGGCAGTGACAGGGACATTTCCCTCCACCAGGGCCCAGCCCCTCCAGGACGAACAGCACCCTCCGCTGCTAGACAGTGTCGTGGGGACAGAGCCCAAGGGAGGAGCCTCTGGTGTGTTGGAGGGAAGGGCCACACACCACCCAGGTCACACTGTGAGGGGAAGCCTGGGATTGACCCCAGGCTGGTGCTAAAGGCAAATGGACCACCTCAGCCTGCGGAGCCTGGGAAAGGCAGCTACAGGGACAGAGCCCCCAAGTTGTTTCTGTGGGACATTCAGAAGGTCTGCAGGGGACCCCATGGTGCTCACTGAGGGCTGCGGGGGGCCTGCCTGCTTTCTAACCTGTGTGTCAGCAGACGGACCCAGGCGCTCCCCTAGTGTTTACCAAGGTGAATACTCTCACGGCCTTCGGGGCTTTGGTGACGTAGGAGCAAGGGAAATAGAGGTCAGATCTTTACAGAAACTGCCAGAGAAAGCTCACAGCTTCTTGTCTTGGCTGATGACAGAGCCTGAGAGGGAGAGGAGAGAGCTGCTGGTGGCCTGCCATTGTCCCCAGGGCTGTCTGTGGCCACTGTGGCTCTTGGTAGGGCTTTCTGGGGGGTTAGGACATCACAGCTTCAGGCTAGCTCTTGATCCTTCCAAATAGAGACAGAGGGTCCTGGGGCTCCGTGTCTAGCATGGCCACGTCCCTGGTATTACCTAGCGTCCACGATGGAGCCATGCGTCTCCCCACGCTGCCGTGGGGACCTCAGCCCCGTCATCTCCACAGTGGGTTTGGAGAGCAGAGGCAGCTGGAGCGGGTTTAGTGGAGAGAGGGCCCCTCGGGGAAGCCACAGCTCCCTCTCTAGATGTCACCATAGCAACTGCTGGGAACGGCCACCCATCCCACCACCCATCAAGGGCCGGAGCAGCCGAGGTGCCGGGGACCGGGAAGGTAATAGCTCTGCCGGAGACTGAGCCTGTGCTCATCCAGCCCAGGTCCTGCAGGTCCACACTGTGCCAACTGTCTACAAAGTACAGCTCGGCCCCTCCTTACCACCAGGCCAGAAGGTTAAATTGAAAGGTGTGACATTCTGTTTTGACCCTGAGATGCAGAAATGATCTGGCATTGCTCTAGGAGGTCTCACAGTGGCCAGCTGTCGGTCCAGTGCTGTGACAAACATGCAAGGATCCACAGCCAGCTGGGACCAGGCCACACAGACAGGACGCAGTGCAGGAGTGTGTGGCAGATGAGGCCCAAACACTCACCATAGGTGCCAAAATAGAGAGGAAGAAGCAGCTGCCACCCGAAGTCCTCTCGGCCAGCCGGGGCCCCTGAAGGCGCCACCACCTCCCAGGAGCACGGCCACTGGTAGCTGTTGCGGGCCCTACACAGTGGTGTCGTAGTCCGGTCATGACCAAAAACAAGCTGGGGAGGGGGGATTGTTTAGTCGGGCAGGAACCTGGAGGCAGGAGCTGATGCAGAGGCCATGGAGGGTGCTGTTTACTGTCTTGCTCCCCATGGCTTGCTCAGCCTGCTTTCTTATAGAACCCAGGACCATCAGCTCAGGGACGGCACCACCCACAGTGGGCAGGGCCTTCCCCATTGATCACTAATTAAGGAAACGTCCCACAGGCCAATCTGGTGGGGGCAGTCCCTCAGGTGAGGGTCCCTCTTCCCAGATAATCAAGGTTGGGGTCAAGTTGACAAAAGCCAGCCAGCACAGTGCCCTTGTTGGACCCTGTCACGGGACAGTGGCGACGTGTCTACCCACCCCAGCTGTGGCTTCAAGAGCCCAAGTTAGCACTGCCATCTCAGACCCCAGCCCCAGGGCACCTTCACCCTTTGAAATGATTGTTCTTTGTTTGTCAGTGAGGGTTGGGAGTGCTCAGTGAGCATGCGGAGCTCAGAGGACAGTTTGCGGGAGTCGGTCAGTCGGTCGGTCGGTCGGTCGGTCGGTCGGTCCCTCCTTTCCCAGTGAGGGTCCCAGAGACCAGCTCCTTTGCTGGCTGAGCCATCCTGCTAGCCCGCCCTCACTCTCAGCCAAGCCCCAGAACTAGACCTGACCCCCGACCCAGCAGCCCTGAGCCCCTCCCATCGCCCTGCTCACCCTCCGGCTCTCCTCCTCCCACACCACAGAAGCTCTCCAGCCTTCAGGAAAGATCCGGGATCAGGTGACGAAGGGACACCGCAGCCTTCATCCCAGAGCCTCCCTGCAGGCTCCTGTGGACAAATGTCTCCTCCTCTCCAGGACTCCTAACTCTTAACTTTGGTCCTGAAGTGTCATGTGAAGGTCCTGGGGCACCAGCATGAACAACCCCAGTTCTACCCCTGCCTCACAGAGCTGTGAGGAATACAAGGGTCCAGGTGGCCCTGGTGTGTGAGAGCCAAGTCCTAGCTGGATCCCTGTGCAGCACACAGGGCTGGATCACGCTCCCCAAGGAGTGCAATGACCCCACAGCTCAGCACTGGGGCATCAGCCCAGTGGTTCTGAGTTCTATTGAGTGGGAGGCCCAGGGATGGCCGGAAGTGACTGAGTTCTGCAGCATGAGGAGAGAAGAAAAGGACAGTGTCCCCAGTGGGTCAGAAGGGGCAATGAAGGCAAACTGTTAGGCTCCAGGAGGAAGTCAGAGCCCTAGCACTCCGTCCCAATGGGGAAGAGAGCCCCCAAGTCTCAATCCTCCTGCCTCAACCTCCCGAGTTAGGGGATCAGAGGCATGTGCCTGCTTCCGTGTTTAAAGTGTCACCTGTCGCCCCGTTGGGAGAATAAGGACAAGAGCCTGTTCTCTCGGGTGCTGGGGATAGCCGGTGTACGGTACCTGCACGGAGCAGACAGCGGGGATGTCTGCTCCCGAGTCACAGCACAGCTGAGGGGCTGGCACCCTGGCCAGCACCAGCCATGATGGCTCCTGAGAGGACGGTTGCGTGTAGTTGCGGGCCTGGGTGAGCAGGGCGGTGGGATGGCCGGAAGGCTCTAACTCGGTGCTCAGAGATGCACATACCCCTGATCAGTCAGCAGCATTGACGGCCAACTCCTACTCAACCCCTTGAGGCCCACCTGGTTTGCCCAGAGGCAGAGCCAGCCCTCCACCTCTCCCAGGCTGCGGCCGGCCATCTCTAGAGAGCCAGCGCTTGGTGCTGTGGTATCAGAAAAACATGCCCAGGCCTTCTGTGCTCTCCAGACCTGGCCTCCTGCCCCCTCGGCCAGTCACCCTGCAAGTGTGGCATCTGCGTTTTTGTTTGGAGCCTCTGCTGTGTCCCCAGGACAGCCTTTGACCCGCCTTTCTGATCTACACTGAGCATGTCCCCAGGATGGGGAAGGAGGGAGGCCAATGGGAAGCAACCTGGGTGTGTGCTGGTCATGGCAGGGACACCTGCCTGACCCCATGAAGGAACTCCCCAGAGTGCACCCCCTGTTTAGAGAGGACCACAGCCTGTTCCCCAGCAGTGATTCCCTGGGAGCTGCTGCCCAGTCTGGGGCCAGGGAAGGCACAAGCGTGGGCACAAGAGACACAGCTTAGGGGCAGGGTGGGCAGCAGACACCATTCACAGGCCACCGGAGCTCCCATGCAGCGGGACTCGGCCTCCTTGCCAGCATCATAGCTCACACCTAGTACAGGGCAGCCGCTGGGCCAGGTCACGTGACCGACCTCTGGGACAGAATCCAGACAGGAGGGTGGCGGCACCCACGGGGAGCAGGTAGATTCTCGGCACCTCCCTAAGCCATGGCCTCTGGACACAGCTTCAGCCCGCACCTTTTGCTGACTCATAGAGCCTTCCTGGGTATCTGGGTTCTACCCAGAGCCCTCTGGCTTTGGGGGTTGGGATAGCAGGCCATCAGTGACCTGTGGCCTAGAGCACGAGACTCCATGTCCACTGTCGTGTCTCTGCGTAAAACCTGTCGCTGTCGTGTGGGTTTGGGGGTGTTGTTGTTCCCGGGTATGTGGTGCTATGTGCTGTGTTTCAGCCTGGAGACACAGCCTGCTCTGTCTCCACCACATGGGGGCTCATAAAATAAGTCAGGGAACACGGAGGCCAGAGTGTACTTGGAGGAAAGCAATGAGTGGACGGATGCATGGATGGGTGGATGCATGGATGGGTGGATGCATGGATGCGTGGGTGCATGGATGCGTGGGTGGGTCGACGACTGGATAGGTGGACAAATGTTTGGTTGGTTGGTTGGTTGGTTGGTTGGTTAAATGGATGGATGGACAGACGGACGGGCGGGCGGGCAGGCGGATGGATGGGTGGATGGATGGATGGGTGGATGGATGGACGGACGGACGGACGGGTGGGTGGGTGGGTGAATAGATGGACGGAAGTGATTGGCATGTGTCCGGGGGACAGACATGAGTACCGCACAGGTGGCTCTGCCGCTGCCCTTGCAGCACAGGGAAGTGAGCGACTGTCCTGGGACTCCAGGCCTTTGATGCCCATCTGTCCTCCAGCTCCAGTGGCTTCTGGATAATTACGAGACAGCGGAAGGCGTCAGCCTGCCCCGCAGCTCCCTGTACAACCACTACCTGCGCCACTGCCAGGAGCACAAGCTGGAGCCGGTCAATGCCGCGTCCTTCGGCAAGCTCATCCGCTCTGTGTTCATGGGCCTGCGCACGAGGCGCCTGGGGACCAGGTGGGTGACAGCAGCCAGGGCTCCCCGCATCTCGTGCCAACCCCACCTTCCCTCTCCCTGTGCCAGAGACCCAGCTGCCCAGAGTGGGAGTGGCAGACTCTAGGAAGAGATGGGTTTCACTCTCATTTTGTGAATTCTGTGTTGGTGGGGTTTTGTTTTGTTTTGTTTTGTTTTGTTTTGTTTTGTTTTGTTTTGTTTTGTTTTGAGACAGGATCTCACTATGTAGCCCAGGCTGCCTTGAACTCCCAGAGACCCACCCACCTCTGTCTACTGAGTGCTGGGATAAAAGGTGTGAGCCACCATACCGGGCTCATTCCATTTTTTATCCATTTGAAATTCCCCTGAGCAGCAAGCCGTTTTTATTTTTATTTTTTGAGACAAGTCTCTTGCAGCCCTGGCTCACCACGATGTAATGATGTTGATGGTTCCCCTCCTGCCTCCACCTCCTGAATGCTGGGTGACAGATGTGCTAGGGATGGATCCAGGGCCTTGGGTGCTGGTGAGCCTTCTGCCTCGCCCTCCCACGTGCTGTGACGGCCAGCCTGCGTCAGCAGCGTGCTGGACAGTCACTGGCATTGGATCACTGTGTGCTAGCGCAGTGGGTTCAAGAGATCAGCGACTTTCAGCAACCGCGGGTTCTCCTGAGAACAGATGAAGGAGGGCGGCACTGGGGGGCAATGACCGAGGACAGCCACCTCTGCCGTGAAGTCCAGCTTCCAGACTGGGGCTCATCTGTCTGTGTGGTCCCCTGAGCATGGCAGGGTCACCTCCTCCTCCTCCTCCTCCTGGTTACTCCCTAAGATGTGCTGTTTGCCAAAATGGGGCTTTTGATCCTAGCATGGGGAAGCACATCTGTCACCAGCACTCGGGACAAGCAGGCAAGTTCCTGGGCTACGGTTCCTCCAGGCCAGCTGTGAGATGGGTTTGCGGGAGATTGGGAAAGAATTACCAATCACAATCGTAATAAGTAGGCAGATGTGGCTGGACAAAGTTGGCCTCATTTTCTCATTGTGAGCCTTTATTATACTACAGTGAGGCTGCTGTATGTGAACCGTCCCCACATGGTCCCCATGAGCACGAAACTAGCGCAACCAAACTAAGGAGGATGTCCCCATGTTTACTTTCCAGGGGCAACTCGAAGTACCATTACTATGGGATCCGCCTGAAGCCGGACTCCCCTCTGAACCGACTGCAGGAAGACACACAGTACATGGCCATGAGGCAGCAGCCCACACACCAGAAGCCCAGGTGAGGGATACCAGCCATGCTGCCGGGACCTGCAGCCCCAGACCTAGGGTGCTGCCACAGTGTCCCCCAAATATGACAGGCAAGACAAGACATTCCATGAGTCTTCTGCTCTGTCTCCTGTGTGTTTGGACAGATACACAGTGACATGTGGTGTCGGATGAGGGAGTTTTATTGCCTAAACATCCCCTGTCCTCCACCTGTGCCTCCCTCCCACCCAGACCTTGGCAGTGCTAATTTTTCTATTGTTTTCATTTATTTTATTTTTGGGTGTCTATATTTCCAGTTTTTTTCTAGAAGACCATGTAATTGGAACCACAGATCCTAATTATCTTGTTTTTTTAAATTGAGGTGGTGAGGATCTCAAATATTCTAGGCAGGGGCTCCACTCCTGACCACGCCCCCAGCCCCTCACTGAGGGATTCTAGGCGGGGCTCCACCCTGACCACGCCCCCAGCCCCTCACTGGGGGATTCTAGACGGGGCTCCACTCTGACCACGTCCTCAGCCCCTCACTGAGGGATTCTAGGAGGGGCTCCACCCCGACCACACCCCAGCCCCTCACTGGGGATTCTAGGCGGGGCTCCACCCTGACCACGCCCCCAGCCCCTCACTGAGGGATTCTAAGCGGGGCTCCACCCTGACCACGCCCCCAGCCCCTCACTGAGGGATTCTAAGCAGGGCTCTACCTTTGACTACACCTCCAGCCCCTCATTGGTTCCTTCCAGAACCAGTAGACAGGAGCAAGCCTTCACCCTTGTCAAGGGACATCTCAGGTAGCTTGTGCACCTCAGATGTAGCTCATGTACGTCAGAGGTACCTTCTCCCTCCCCCAGGAGGCCGCAACTCACTGCCCTTGGGTGACTCCCAGCCAGCTCTCCCTCAGAGCCGAAGAGGCTGTGTGTGTTTCCTGCCGTGCACGTACATGGTGTCTCCAGTGGGCAGAGCCCAAAGTAAACCAAAAATCAGAATCTCCACACAGTAATGAAACCCCTAGGATCTGTGTGGAGGGTCGCCAGTCTCCACAGGGAAAACAGCATGGAAACAAGGAGATACCTGTGTTGTGGGTGACTTCAACACGAGTGAGTCTGTCCACTGCTAGACTACCATTCAGTCAGGAAAACGAAGGACATTCTGAAGTCTCCAACTTGGATGGACACAATGCTTGGTCACATGAGCCGGACACAGGACTCGGCAGGCCTCCTCCCAGGAGGTCCCTGGAGCCACAGAATCACAGAGACATAAAGTGTGGCAGGGGGGCAGCTATTTCTGGAGCTGGATGGTGGGGACAGCTGTGTGAGACTTCCTGCCCTGAGCCTGATGCTCAGCAGCAGTGAGCCGAGGTCTGTCTGGGTGCAGGACACTTTCTTTCCACAGGTTCGGTTCCCAGCACTGGGAGAGCAAGAGTACTTTTGACCACTGTTAAAATGACGTAACACCCACATCCACATGCCTGCACACTCTGAGTCCTCTGTGCTCCCCGGAACTGTCCCAGACAGTGCTGCTGGGGCCTCATGGTGGCACATATGTCCCCTGCCAGGTACCGGCCAGTCCAGAAGTCGGACAGCCTTGGGGACGGCGGCACCCACAGCAACCTGCACAGCACACCCGAGCAGGCCATAGCCACTCAGGGCCAGCATCACCAGCAATACATAGGTGAGCGTGGGACCTGCTCCGCCATGTATAAGTTCCTAAGTGAACCTGTGACACCTCTGGGATTCCAGAATGGCTAGTGTGTGCCCAGACTAATATATAATGTATTAGTGACCCTCCCATAGCCCAGGCTGACTGAACCCCTGGTCCTCCCCAGTGCTGGGGCGACAGGTCTCGGGTACTAGGGGTGGGACCCAGGGCCTCGGCACCACAGCACGTGCTCCAGCCAGAGTCAGCCCTGCCTGTGTCTGCTTAGGTGACAGCTGAGACACGGCTCTGCTTCGCCTGAGGAGCTGACACTGAGGTCACCATGTGGCCACAGTGCCATGACTGCCCTGTGCCTGTGGACCCCGGAGTCTGCATGTGTGACCTGTATGTGTCGTCTCTTCTCAGATGTGTCCCACGTCTTCCCAGAGTTCCCGGCGCCTGACCTAGGCAGTGCGCTGCTGCAGGAGAGTGTCACCCTTCATGATGTGAAGGCCCTGCAGCTGGTGTATCGCAGGCACTGTGAGGTGACGCCCTACTCGGCCAGACCCAGCCCCCACCTGCAGTTCCCACACACCACTGCCACATCCGTGTCCCCCCACAGGTCCCTCTCCCTGGGCACTGCCTCTGCCCATCCTCTCTTCACCAGCCCCTCTGGGGACCTTAGGAGACCCCATAACTGCCCACAGCGCCAGGCACATGCCCGGGCCTCACCCTGACAGGCTGTTGTGCTCCTAGGCCACCCTAGACGTCGTCATGAACCTCCAGTTTCAGTACATCGAGAAGCTGTGGTTGTCCTTTTGGAACTGCAAGGCTACCTCCAGTGATGGACGTGCCTCGCTGCCTGCCAGGTGCCACCCCACCCCACCCAGGACAGGGCAGGCTCAGCCCATGTGTTCCCCAGTTTAACCCCGAGCCAATCTCCTGACACCTTGCACGTGTCTAAGCTGCCGGAGACGTTGTGTAAATACGTGTCTCTCTCTCACGCACCCGGGACCACCTTCCTCCACAGCACCCTGTTCTGCTGCAGTCCTGGGGACCCAGGGCCTTTGCGCGTGCTAAGCAGGGCCTCTTCTCCTGAGCTAGGCCCCAGGTCTGCTGCTGTAGCCCAGACTGGGCATGGCTTTGTCATCCTCCTGCCTCGGGTTCCTGAGAGTCAAGATAACGGAACTGTGCTACTGAGCTGTGACCTGGTCCAGTAACTGCAGAGCCATGCATTACCGGAGCCACAGGCAGATGGGACAGTGCTGCCCCCTGGCGCCCCGGCCAAGCCTGGTTGAGCCTGCTCCTCTGTGCTCTGTGGTCCCTGCCCGTCACCGCAGGCTCACCTGTGCCCCTCCCCCCCACAGCGACGAAGAGCCAGAAGTCACCTTCCTCCCCAAGGACAAGCTCATCTCTCTGTGTAGATGCGAGCCAATCCTGCAGTGGATGCGCAGCTGCGACCACATCCTGTACCAGGCGCTGGTGGAGACGCTCATCCCAGATGTGCTGCGGCCGGTCCCCAGTAAGCCGCCCTCCCAAGGCCCTGCCCCTGCCCAGCCACCACTCAGCCCTGAGGTGCCGCTCACTTGCCAGCTCCACCCGCCTCCTGACCCCAGAGAGCTCTCTGCCAGGCAGCAGGGTGCTAAGCTGGCTGGGGCATGTGCCGGGCTTTCCAGAAGGTTCCCTGGAGGGCAGGCAAGGGCGGCCAAGAGTCACCTATTAGGAAAGCCATTGTGGCCACCTCAGTTTCAAGGGCATGCCAGGCTGCTGTGGGCACCAGGGATGTTTGCTAGGAGAAATGGGCAAGACTGGCCCATTAGAGAGGGCATCGCCCATGAGCCCAGATGACCTTGGACCTGCCCAGGCCGGCCCTCCCCAGCTCGGTGCCCTCAACCCCAGAGTGGGCAGGGAGTCCAGCTTCAGCCTCGAGTGCCTTCCCTGCAGGAGGGTTGTGTGTATGTGGGGCTGTTGATGTGAGGCCAGGCTGGATCTTCCTGAGTGCACGGGTGTGTGTGTGTGTGTGTGTGTGTGTGTGTGTGTGTGTGTGTGTGTGTGTGTGTGTGTGTGTGTGTGTTTCCTGCCAGAAGTTAGAACCAGCACAACTATGACCTCTCTGCGTGGCCTCATGTCTGGGGGACTGGCCAGGGTGGCATTCTGCATCTCAGGAGAACAATGATGGTGAAATACATTTTCTTTAAAAAACAGTCTGAAAGTAAAAATCAAAAGAAAAATGAAAATATAAACTGCCCGGTTATCCAGGCATGGTGGCACACACCTGTTATCCCAGCACTGAGGAGGCTGAGGCAGGAGGATCTCTGCATTCGAGACCAGTCTGGTCTCCAGATCGGGGTCCAGGACAGCCATTAGAGAGACCATCTCCCAAAAACAAAACCAGAAAGTCCAATTTTCTTCTTATAGCAAGTCAGCATAAAATAAATTTGGATGTTGACGGAATACACTTTGTGTGTACGTGTGTGCATGTGTGTCTATATGCATGTGTGCATATATGTATGAGTGTGCCTGTGCATGTACATGTGTGTTTGTCTGACCCCGATGCTATGGTACTGGTGACATGTACATCTTGATTGTGGGGCAGCCCAGGCAATGCCAGGTGCTGGGCAAGTGTCCCTGGTCTCCACTCTTCCCGGCACCTCCTCCCTGTCCAGGGCCCCAGTCACCCTCAGGCTGCCGCTGCTCTCTCCATGGGACGTCTGCCTGTGCTGGCATCGTCCACATGGCATCTGGCAGACCCCCTGGGGCGAGTGCTGCCACCCACTCACCATGAGCCTCTGGTCCACGCCCCCAGGTTCCCTGACGCAGGCCATCAGGAACTTCGCCAAGAGCTTAGAGGGCTGGCTCATCAATGCCATGAGTGGCTTCCCTCAGCAGGCCATCCAGACCAAGGTACCCGCACGGATGGGCCTGGGGATGGGCCTCCCAGGATGCTGCGGGGGTGGAAGAGCTGGCGGGGAGGACTGTAGATGGCAGGGGAGGACGGTAGATGGTGGGGAGGACTGTAGATGATGGCGGGGAGGACTGTAGATGGCAGGGAGGACTGTAGATGGCGGGGAGGATGGTAGATGGCGGGGAGGACGGTAGATGGCGGGGAGGACGGTAGATGGCGGGGAGGATGGTAGATGATGGCGGGGAGGACTGTAGATGGCGAGGAGGACGGTAGATGATGGCGGGGAGGATGGTAGATGGCAGGGGAGGACTGTAGATGGCGGGGAGGACTGTAGATGGCGGGGAGGACGGTAGATGGCGGGGAGGATGGTAGATGATGGCGGGGAGGACTGTAGATGACAGGGAGGACTGTAGATGACAGGGAGGACTGTAGATGGCAGGGAGGACTGTGGATGGCAGGGAGGATGGTAGATGATGGCGGGGAGGACTGTAGATGGCGGGGAGGACTGTAGATGGCGGGGAGGACGGTAGATGATGGCGGGGAGGACTGTAGATGGCGGGGAGGACTGTAGATGGCGGGGAGGACGGTAGATGGCAAGGGAGGACTGTAGATGGCGAGGAGGACTGTAGATGGAAGGGGAGGACTGTAGATGGCAGGGAGGACTGTAGATGACAGGGAGGACTGTAGATGGCAGGGAGGACTGTAGATGACAGGGAGGACTGTAGATGACAGGGAGGACTGTAGATGACAGGGAGGACTGTAGATGACAGGGAGGACGGTAGATGACGGGGAGGACTGTAGATGGCGGGGAGGACTGTAGATGACGGGGAGGACTGTAGATGGCGGGGAGGACTGTAGATGACAGGGAGGACTGTAGATGGCAGGGAGGACTGTAGATGACAGGGAGGACTGTAGATGGCGGGGAGGACGGTAGATGGCGGGGAGGACTGTAGATGGCAGGGAGGACTGTAGATGGCGGGGAGGACGGTAGATGGCGGGGAGGACGGTAGATGGCAAGGGAGGACTGTAGATGGCAGGGAGGACTGTAGATGGCAGCGGGGGGACTGTAGATGGCAGGGAGGACTGTAGATGGCAGGGAGGACTGTGGATGGCAGCGGGGGACACTCTCGCCACCCTGGAGCAGACAGCGCAACTTCTCCTGCCCCGGCCAGTTACTGTGTCTGGGCCACAAGTCAGAATCTTGGGTATAAATCTGTGGCCTCGGCGTGAAGCACACAGGAGGCCCAGGCAGTCCAGGATGTGTACCGGGCCGCTGGGTGCCCGGGGCTGGGGAGGGGGCTCAGGAGATGACGTGTGTGCCACGCAAATGTGAGGACCTGAATTTGGACCCTGGCACCACATGAAAAGCCGGGCATGGTGCTGCATGCCTGTGACAGCAGCAGTCAAGAGGCAGGCGGGCCCCGGCGTTGGCCCGACCAGCCACTCGCTAATCAGCAAGTACGGGCTTCGCTGAGACGGTGCGGGGCCAGCGAGGGGGCTCGGGGTGACAGCACTTGACAGCAAGCCTGATGGCCGAGTGCAGTCCCTGGGCTGCATGGCGGAGGAGAGGACCAGCTCCAGGCTGCCCTCTGACCTCCACATGCACGCCATTACGTGTGTGCATTCACACACAAATAGATGAGAAAAAACGAAGGTGGAGAGTGAAGACCCCCAACCTCTGGCCGCCGCACACACGCACACTTACACACACGTGCGCGTGCACACACGCACACACTAGCTTGGTTGACCTGAGAATTCTAGGCCCCCACCTCTCCTTAGCCCAAAAGTTCTTCCAACACATAATCCTCCTGCCTCAGTTCCCTGAGTCCTAACATTCCACCGCCCCGGGCTCTGTGTCTTTACCGTCCACTGAGGCTTCTAGAAGCAGGGACTAGCACACTGCCGGGAAGAAATGCCCTTAGAGGTGCCCTGTGATGGGCCAGGGGCGAGGACTGAGACCTTCATGCGGGCCCCCGCCCCCGGCTGTGTGTAGGCCACTTGCCTGACGTAGCAAAGGGAGGGAGGTCGTCATGAGTGTGGTCGGCAGGCACAGCCCGCCAGGGGCAGAGCGCGGGGCTGCTCTGCTCACCCAGTGGGATGGGTTTTCCTGCCTCAGTTTCGCAATCCCGCTAATCCCTCAAGGGTCTCCGCCACGCCACGAATGAGATGGGTCTGCACAGACAGTGACAGAGGCCCCTCACCCACGGGGTCTTCCGTCCCGCCTCCTCCTCCCTCTGCCATCCTGAGCTCCCAGGGGCCTGCAGGGAGCAGGGCTCTGCTAACCGTGTGACCCGGGTCCCCCACAGGTAGGCGTCGTGAGCGCCTTCGCACAGACCCTGCGGCGCTACACCTCCCTCAACCACCTGGCTCAGGCCGCAAGGGCCGTGCTGCAGAACACGTCACAGATCAACCAGATGCTGAGTGACCTCAACCGCGTGGACTTCGCCAATGTTCAGGTGACTTGGCCCTGACATCTGCTTGCCCTGCTGTGCTCCAGGCTGGGTGCTCCCCACCAGGCTGGGTGCTCCCCACCAGGCTGGCCAGCAAACCCACAGCTGGAGCTGCAGCAGGCAGCTCATCCCTCCCTGACCTGCACTCTGCAGCGGAAGCCTGAGGCTGGCTCCCCCCACCCGCCCAGCCTGCTGTGTCTCAGATCCTTTTGTAGCGGGTTGAACGAGCTGCACTCTTGTCTGCTTGCATTCCAAACACTCGCAGCTGCTGGACTTGGTGTGCCTGGCTCTGTCTTGCCAGAAAAGTACAAACCATGGCATGGCTGAGGACATCTTTTCAGCACACACAGGTGTGCCCTGAGAAGGGGACCCTCCGTGAGGCTCAGTGGCACATGCCTGTCATCACAACATTCAGGAGACTGAGATGGGAAGGTTGGGCATTTTAGGCCAACCTGGGCTACCTCTTGAGACACTGTGTTGATAAATAAGGAACGATGGAGTTGGGGCATGCAGGGCTCTGTGCTGGTACCACATCAACCCATCTAGGATCAGGAGTTCAGGGTTATCCTCAGCTACACTCACAATGTAAGGCCAGCCTGGGCTACATGAGACCCTGTCCCAAAAAAATACAGCAGAAGATTCCCCAGGCCCTCACACACTACCCCTTCCCAGGAGCAGGCCTCGTGGGTGTGCCAGTGCGAGGAGAGCCTGGTGCAGCGCCTGGAGCATGACTTCAAGGTGACCCTGCAGCAGCAGAGCTCGCTGGACCAGTGGGCCAGCTGGCTGGACAACGTGGTCACGCAGGTGCTGAAGCAGCACTCGGGCAGCCCCAGCTTCCCCAAGGCCGCCCGCCAGTTCCTGCTCAAGTGGTCCTTCTACAGGTGGGCGGGGCACCCCGCATCCGGGGCGGGGGGCGGGGGGCGCCTGTGACGTCCACACGCCTTCTGGGCCCCTGAGCCTGGACAGACGGGGCTGCGGGCTGAGGGAGGGCTGGAGCCGACCGCAGCTCAGACATTAGAATCCTGTGGAAACAAGAAATGAGACTGTGGGCCCGCAAATCAGAAGCCTCCAGACAGGTGGAGTCCTAGTCAGGGTACTAATGCTGCAACGAGGCACCGTGATCAACGCAGTGTGGCCAGGAAAGGGTTAATTCGGTCTACACTTCCAGGAGACAGTCCACCATAGAAGGAGTCAGGACAGGAACTCACACGGGGCAGGAACCTGGGGGCAGGAGCTGACGCAGAGGCCATGGAGGGTGCTGCTTACTGTCTTGCTCCCCATGGCTTGCTCAGCCTGCTTTCTAATAGAACCCAGGACCAGCAGCCCAGGGATGGCCCCACCCACAATGGACGGGGCCCTCCCCATTGATCACTAATTGAGAAAACGCTTATAGCCGGATCTCACGGAGGCGATTCCTCAGCTGAGGCTCCCTCCTCCGATGACTCTAGCGTGTGTCAGGTTGACATGAAATGAGCCAGCAGGGCAGGGCAGGAACTCGGGCTGGAGTTAAAATGGCAGCCCAAGGGGGAAGCGGCTGTTTCAGTGTGAGGCTTTTCACAGGCTTGGGTGAGGCACAGACTGCTCCCATCAGCCGTGGCTGCAGAGGGTCCTCAGCCCTACGCTGCCACGGAAACTGTGGCCGCAGAAGGTTCACGTGGGAAAGAAAGTAGGGGGGCGGTCGTGGGAGAGAACATGAGCTGGCCGGGGGGCTGCTGTGAGGCTGAGGTAGGGGATCTGAGTTCAACGTGAGCCTGGGCCACAGAATAAGACACTGGCCTTCACCTGGAAAGGGAGGGAGGGAGGGAGGGAGGGAGGGAGGGAGAGAGAGAGAGAGAGAGAGAGAGAGAGAGAGAGAGAGAGAGAGAGAGAGAGAGAGAGAGAGAGAGAGAGAGAAAGAAAAGAGGAATGTAAGAAAACAGAAGCAGAATCGGGCCGGGAAGCTGGCTGGGTGGACGGTGCGGTGCGGTGAGCAAGCCTGAGGCCCTGAGCCAACCCCGGCGGGCGCTGACGCAGAGCAGCCCACGCCTGTGCGACAGGAGGTTCCCTGAGGTTCCCTGGGGCCCAACGGGCCACCAAGTCAACAAGCCCGGTGCAGAGAAACCCATCTCAAAAACAAGGCTGAGGGAGCTGGAGTGAGTCTCAATGGTTAGAACATCAACAGAGAACCTGGATTTAGTTCCCGGCACCGAGGCAGTGACTCACTCCAGTTCCAGGCAGTGGCCTCCCGGGGCTCTGCACCCTCAGGGTGTACTTACGAGCAGGCAACACGTTAAAAACAAACAAACACAAACAAGGTACCTGTGTGTGTGGCGCACACCTTTAATCCAGCACTCAGGAGGCAGAGGCAGGAGGATCTCTGTGAGTCTGAGGCCAGCCTGGTCTACAGAGTGAGATCCAGGACAGCCAGGGCTATGTAGAAAGACTTTGTCTAAAAAAATGAGTGAATGAATGAATGATAAAGAAATAATAAATTGTATTTTTCAAGCTAAAATGAAAGCAAAGAGGCGGCAGTGAAGCACTGGGGTGCACGGCCTCCACCCACCCACGTCCCCTCGGCCCCTGGGTGTGTCCGGGGGCGGCCGGGCACCCCCACCCAGAGCCTGTCCTCCAGCCTCGGCAGTGCGCGCTGTCCAGGCTCAGAGCATCTCTGTCCGTGTCCGCAGCTCCATGGTGATCCGTGACCTGACCCTGCGCAGTGCCGCCAGCTTTGGCTCCTTCCACCTCATCCGGCTGCTGTATGATGAATACATGTTCTACCTGGTGGAGCACCGCGTGGCCCAGGCCACTGGGGAGACGCCCATTGCCGTCATGGGCGAGGTGAGGCAGGGAGACGCCCAGGTCTGCCCAGACACCCTCCCGGAGCTCAGGTCTCACAGAGGACCTGGCTTCAATTCCCAGCACCCACACAGTAGCTCATAGCTGTCTGCAACTCCATCGCCCGGGGATCCAATGCCCTTTTCAGGCCCCACACGCACATGCACACATGCGCGAGCACACACACACACACACACACACACACACACACACACACACACACACACACACACAAATAAACCCTAACAAGGCAAAAGAAATGAAGCCATGTGAAGGCATGCTTGTGGCCGGTGTCAGGAGCCCCAAGAGCAAGGGCTCACCCTACACAGCCCTCGGTCACTGCCGCTGCCCAGTAGTCTCCAGCCACCCCCGGGGCCCGGCAGGAGGCACCTCTGGCTGTCACTGGGTTTGGCTGACATCTCAGACCCCTCGCTTCTCTTGCAGTTCAACGACCTGGCCTCCCTGTCCCTGACGCTGCTGGACAAAGGTGCGTATGCCCTGGCTCAACTCCTTGCACCATGTCTGAGGAGAGCCACTGCGGCAGCCTCTGGGGTGGGTCGAGGACCCCGGGAGCTGGCATGCAGGTGGTGGGGATCCTGGCCACTGGGCTCCGGTGATACCCTGTGGTGGTGCCTGTTGATGCAGCCGTGTGACCAGGGAGGACATGGGGGTAGGGGGAGAGCTTGACAGGCCACTCTGTTCTCACTGTGCCCTCTGCCCTCACCCCTGCAGAGGACACTGGGGATGGACACAGCAGTGAGGCGGATGTGGATGGCCGCAGCCTGGGCGAGCCCCTGGTGAAACGGGAACGGAGTGACCCCGGCCACTCGCTGCAGGGCATCTAGCCCCTTCCCCGCGCTTCCGGAAGGCGTCGCCTCTAAGGCCCTGGACTCAGCCTATCACACTAGTGCCTCTTAGATGATGCCATGTTTACTGTGACCCCAGGTACCCCCCCAGAAGGCCATAGACCGTGGGGAACGGCGATGGTCGCTGAAGCTGCCCACAGCCCGCTAAGGTATCCCTGGGGGTACAGCGACCCACCTGTCCCCTGTCCCAGCACCCTTCCCTGCTGCGTGTGCCGGTTGTGAGGCACATCCCCCAGAAGAGCCCCAGCTGCCCCCATGGCTTTTCTTCTCAGCTGCTCTCGACCTAAACCATCATTTCAAAGAAAAACCAACCCAGGAGCGGGAGGGACGGCGCTGCTCGCCAGGCACTGACCCCTGTCTGATCCCTGGTCTCCACGCACCTCATGGCCTCTCATGGACGGAGAGGCCCCCAAGTGCAGGCCCTGGCCCAGGTGGACCGCAGATGCTAAGGCATCTCGTCTCGTCCCGGACAGGTCCAAGCCAAGAGGAACACAGACTCTGCACGGCCCACCCACATCAGCGGTCACACCGTCCACTCAGGGTTGGCACCAGGCTAACCCAGGGGCCTGGGTGGGGTTGCCCGTGTGGCCACAGTGGCCAGCGCCTCCTGGCAGCACTCAGCAGCTTTGTGCGGCACAGTGCCTGGGCCGCGGTCTTCCAGACACCCCGAACCAGCCCTGCTGTCTGCTCTGGGCTGTGACTGACCCCTTCTCCACTCCAGACCCCACGATCTCTGGGGACAAATGAGCACCAAGGCTGCGGGGCCCTGAGTTCTAGACGCCCCAACGCGTGGCCATCACACCTCACTGCGGTCGCATGTCAAGAATTCTGCCCCAAACACAAGCTCCCCCCACAACCTAGGAAGCGCCTCATGAAATACGATAGTTTTTCTCTTTTTGGAAAAAGATGTTCCCGATAGTTTGTGCTGTAATTGTTCTTAGGAAGTTCTTGTGGATGTGTCCATCACAACACACTCATTGTCCGTGTCTCTTCATTCATGCGGCACGAGTCCCACGGAGCCGTTACACTGAGACCAATCCAGACAGAACGGGTTTCCAGGATGGTGTCCTAGGGGATGCTGGCCGGGCTCGCCCCCGGTGGAAACCAGTACACACTGGGATTTTTGCCTTGCACTGTGTTGTCCTTCGTGCTCCAGACCCAGAGGATCATGTAGGTTTCCTCAAAAACAACAACAACATCAAAACCCTCACTCCAGGGCCACCAACCTCCCGCACTGGCCGCCTGGCTCCCCAGAGAGAAGAGGCTGGGCCCTTTGACCACGGGGTCTCTCGCTTCCAAGAGTGATAGACTTGTGTCCCCAGCAAGGACAGCCCCAGGCTGGTGGCCCCGGGACACACACTTGCATGGGGTGACCGTGACACAAGGATAAAGGCACACTCCTGTCCCTGGCACCCGACAGCCACCTCAGGGCTTTGTCTGTACTGGGGTGAGGGCAAATGTTGGCCTCTCCTAGAACTTGGGATGAGTGTGTATCCAGAAGTGGCTCTGTCCATGGAGAGCTTGTCAGGACAGAGCTGGGGACAGGGTCCTGGGGTGGTCCCTGGGGGCCAGGCACAGCGGGAAGGCTCAGGGGCAGGAACGTGAGGTGGCGTCTGGGTGCTCAGCTGGCTTTCTCCTAGTTTACGGTTAGTGTGTGTGCGTGTGTGTGTGTGTGTGTGTGTGTGTGTGTATGTGCGTGCGTGCGTGTGCGTGTGCGTGTGCGTGTGCGTGTGTGTGTGTGTGTGTGTGTGTGTGTGTGTGTGTGAAGGTCCGAGGGCAATTTTGGGGCTCAAGTGTGTCTCAGGAATTGAACTTGGGTCATTAGGCCTGGCAGCAAGCACCTTTACCCACGGGGTCATTTTGCCATGCCATCTTCCTCAGCCATTGCTCATTTCTCACCAGCACACTCCAGACTGTCTGGCGGGAACCCACACACCCCTTCGTCCTCCCTAGGGAATAAGCTCAGCCCATCCTCGTCTGGGTTCCGGCCCACTGAAGCCGCAAAGCTAAGTCAGAAACTAGACATCACCACCAACAGCAGCTCCCAGCCTCCCCTCCGGGTCCCGGGGACCAGTCAGGGACAGAAGCGCCTGAGACGGGAATGACGCCCTGGGGCTGGAGACGGAGGGTCACGGTGAAGCCACGGACTCTCAGGTCCGGGGAAGGGACACTCAGCAGGACCGGGAGGGTGCTGGGGCCTCATTCAGAAAGCCTCTGGGGGCCCTGTGGACACAGCAGGCTGCACGCTGCTCATTTCCACGCTGTCTCCCGAGGACAGGCTCACTGGAGTGAAGAGGTGGCTGGGACACCAACAGCCACCTCGGGCCTCTAGAAGAAGTCCTTAGATAAGGAGAGAACAGAAGCCTTCTGTGTCTCAGTTACCGTTTTGTTCTGTGAGGAGACACCATGACAAAATCAACTTAAAAAAGAAAGCATTTCCCAGGCGGTGTTGGCGCACGCCTTTAATCCCAGCACTCGGGAGGCCAAGGCAGGCAGATCTCTGTGAGTTTGAGGCCAGCCTGGTCTACAGATCAAGTTCCAGGACTGCCAAAGCTACACAGGGAAACTCTTAAAAAAAAGAACAAAACAACAAAAAGCGTTAACGGGGTTGCTTACAGTGTCGGGGAGAGACCATGGACAGCGTGGCCGGGAGCAGACAGACTTGGTGCTGGAGCAGTTGCTGAGAGCCCCATCTGGTCCACAAGTAGAAGGCCGAGAGCGGAGAGACAGGCCTGTGTGGGCTGGGTTTCTCTGTGTAGCCCTGGCTGTCCTGGAACTAGCTCCGTAGACCAGGCTGGCCTCAAACTCACAAATCCACATGACTCTGCCCCCACGTGCTGGGATGAAAGGTGTGCGCCACCAGGTCTGCTTTGGCGGGGGCTTTTGAACCCTCCGAGCCCATCTCCTCCAACAAGGCCACACCCCCAATCCTTCCCAGAAGCTCCACTAACGGGGACCAAGCATTCAGACACACGAGCCTGTGGGGACCATGCTCATCCAAGCCGCCTCACTTGGTGACGGAGCACTGATTACACTTAGTCCCTGTGGCCTTCAAACAGCTGGGGTGGGAAGGGAGAAGGGGCGGGTGCCTCGGATTCCAATATGGACGTCCAGCCTTGTGGACGGAGCTACCAGATTCTTGGCCTTCCTGTGGGGAGACAGCCATGGTTGGACCAGCTGGATCACAGCCGCTCCCGAAGGACAGTCTGTAATGGTGAGGTGTGGCAGCCACTGCCCAGAGCAGGAAGCTGAGAGCTGGTGGTGCTGGGAGGCTGCAAACTCCCCACGTCCGCCCCAGGGCCATACTTCCACCGGCAAGTGTCACCTTCTAAGGTTCTGTTAGCACACAGCACCTCCAACTCAGGACCAGGGATTGAGACATCTGAGGGGTGGGGGACACCCCCCATGCAGACACCGTACTCAGCAGGCGAGTGAGTGCTCAGGGGCACTAAGATCCCAGCACCCCAACACAGTTTTCCATTCGAGGTAATGCCTCGGATTGTAGCTGCCTTGGCGCTCGCTCTGGTCAGTTGGATCAGAACCTAGCCCAGGCCTGGGTCTCACTGGAGCCCTGATCCCATTTTCTATTTCTGCTCTTCCTCCGGAGGTCTGTCACCTCCCCATGCACACTCCAGACCACTGAGTCACCGGCAGCCTTGGCAGCAGGTCTCATGTGGGCGTCTACCAACTTGCAGGGTTCTGCAGCCAAAGCTCCCTGATTCACTGTGATGCTTCCAGCAGGTGCAGCTGGTGGTGGTGGCAGGGCCCGCCCTGCTTCAACTCTGTCATCGACGTGACGGGGAGGGCAAGGGACACTGGTCCCTCAGGGTTTGGGGAAAACCTTTTTTAAAAAATTGGAGATGGGTGTGGTGGCGCACGCCTTTAATCCCAGCACTCAGGAGGCAGAGGCAGATGGATCTCTGTGAGTTCGAGGGCAGCCTGGTCTACAGAGTGTTTCCAGGAAAGCCAAGGCTACATAGAGAAACCCTATCTTAACAAAATAATAATAATAGTAATTTGGGGAGATGGGTCAGTGGTTAGAGCCGAGGATTGGGATTCAGATTCCCAGCACCCACATGGTGCTTCCCAACCATCTGTAACTCCATTTCTGGGGATCTCATGCCCCTGCCCAGCCTCCTCAGGCACTGCACTCACATGGTGCACACACACATCCAGGCAAAACACCCACACATAACGAAATAATCTTTTTGTTGTTTAATAAAATGGAGATGCCCACACCCTGGGGGACGTTCTCTTCCTGAAGCACGTCCTTGCCTCCTGACTCTCCTCCCATCTCTCTGGCTGATGTGTCTCCATCCCTGGATCCTGCTCTGGGTCCTGCCTTACCACCCTTCCCAGGACAGCCCTCCCATGCTCAGGCTTGTCAGCACCTGGCTCTTAGCAGGAGTAGACAGCAGCTCAGAATCTCCAGATTCTTGGGGGGGTGGCGGAGGGGGGTGGTACGGGGGTCGACAGGTGGGAACTTGGCATGGCCATTCAGACACTCCCACAGGACAAACAGGAGCTCAGTATGGTGATATTTTATTTGTACTGAAATGTGATGTTATTTGTATGTTAAATAAAGTTGCCTGGGGGTCAGAGCTAATAGCAAGCCATAGCAGAAGCGGGGTGGTGGTGGCGCACGCCTTTAATTCCAGCTCTTGGGAGGCAGAGCTAGGTAGATCTCTGTGTGTTCAAGGATACAGCCAGCATGGAGACACATGCCTTTAATCTCACTACCAACCATAGAAGACCTGGAGGTCTGTACAGACAGGCAGTGACAAGAAGGCCATGTGGTTGGGTTTATGACCAATGAGAAGTCAGAATAGAAAGTCAATAAAAAGGACAAACACACAGGAAGTAGGTCTCTTGCTGAGGAGGACAGCAGCGGCAGGGAAGGATAAGGTTTTTAGCTCTTAGCTATTGCTCTGACCTCTTGGGCTTTTTAACTCTGCAATCGGCTCTGTGTTTCTTATTTAAAAAGATGGTTACATCTACATTTGGCACCCACGTGGCAAGAATTCATTAAAAATCGCTTGGCTTGGCTGTGAGTCAGGTTTCCCACCTGGGCGGGTCTGGCTCCCTAGCTCGGCTTAGGACTCAGGCCCAACCGACCTTAGCTACAGGTGTTTACCACAGCTGGAATCACTTGCTTAAAAAGCTGGTGCTCCGCACAACTCAGGCCTGCCCTGCCAGAGCTACGGCTGATTGCAGCAGCTCCAGGCAACTGTGACTAGAGCTGCCTGTGGTTGAAAGGCCAGCGTGGTCGGGGCTTAGGGAAGCCGGAGCCCAGGCTCACCTCGGCTCAAGCGGGAACGCGTGGCTGGATTTAAGCTTTAGCCAGGACTCGTGGCTACGCTTTCTTGCTTGTTTGCTTTTTGCTTTCTCTCTCTCTCTCTCTCTCTCTCTCTCTCTCTCTCTCTCTCTCTCTGGATTCACACCTTGGACACTAGGTAGCTGTTTTGAAATTCCCTCGGATTTCTACTGTTCTATTCAGACTTGGTAAATCAATTAAGATATCAGATATTTTAAAGGAAAAAACTATGTAAAGAGAAAATTTTTTTCCACATTGACTTTCTATTCTGCCTTCTCATTGGCCATAAACCCAACCACATGGCCTCCTCATCACTACCTGTCTGTACAGACTTCCAGGTCTTCTATGGTTGGTATTGAGATTAAAAAAGAATGTGTTTTATGTGCACATTGGAAGAAAATTGGTCTTTGTTTGATAACATTTTAGGCAGTCTAAAAATTAAAAATGGAACAACTATTTCAGAAGATTAATGTTGATGGAATTATTACTTTTCTTATCCTTATTTTACTATTTAAAAAGATGGTCAATTTAAGTGCCAGGACAAAAGTTTTAGAAAAACCTGTTAAAATGAATTATAGAGAAATTCAGATTCAGACAGAAGAAATTAACAGTGAAATTGTTTCAGGATTGGATTATAAGGTTACAGAAAGAAAGCCTGTTTTCACACAATCATCCTTAATTTATCCGGTAACCGTACAGCAGCTACCTGGTCAAGTGAATGCACAAAATATTTGGACTCCAGTTGAAACGTTAGATTTACGAAGGTTTAAGGAGGCAATAGTATCTTATGGCATGCATTCCCCATTTGTAAAGCAAATGTTAAACTCCTGGTCAACTTATAATAGGATTATACCACAGGACTGGCACATGCTGTTTTCTGGGTTCCAGAACAGCATGCAACAAGCCAAGGAAATTATAAAGAAATGTCCTACTTGTTCCTTTTACAATCAGATGCCATTACCAGCAGGATGTAACCCAAAGGGTACTCAGAGGAATGAAATCTGGCAGATGGACATGTTTCACTTTGCAGAATTTGGAAAATTGAAATATGTACATCATACCATTGATACTTATTCAGGGTTTCAATGGGCAAGTGCTTTGAGTTCTGAAAAAGCTGATTCTGTAATCACTCATTTGCTAGAAGTTATGGCCATCATGGGTATACCTACACAAATCAAAACTGACAACGCTCCATCATATGTCTCTATTAAAATGAAACAGTTTTTTGCTTATTGCAATATAAAGCATATTACAGGTATACCACATAATCCTACAGGTCAAGCAGTTATAGAAAGATCAAACAGATCTCTAAAGGATATGCTAAATAAACAGAAAGGGTTAACAAAACCCCCCAGAAATAGACTGCATAATGCTCTATTAACTTTGAATTTTCTCAATGCTAATGAGAAAGGAACAACAGCTGCCGAGAGACATTGGTTAATAGAAAAAACTACAGAATTAAATCAGCCTATATACTTCAAGGATGTACTGACCTCAGAATGGAAACCAGGATATGTGTTATGTTGGGGAGGAGGTTTTGCTTTTGTTTTTACAGAAGATAAGCTGTGGATACCATCAAAATTGTTAAAGATTCGATTTGAACAAGAGAGACCTCTTAATTAGAAAAGGTGATAGTTCATCAACCAGTATGAACATCCAATTTAAACTAACTTATACCAGTAACACATGCCTTTTCATTAAATCAGATAATAACTTGCCAAAAGGGAACATCCCCAAAATTAGTCTTGGGGAAAGGTTTTTGTTTTTGTCTTTTAGGAGAATGAAGTCTAAGCAATCTGAAGAACACTGGACAAATAAGACAACTGAAGAAAAAGGACAAATCATCTGTCCCAGGAAACAGTAAAATGGCCTATTGGTATATCATCTACAAAATTTCATAAGTCTTCCTAAATGTTTGTTTCTGCTCTTCTCTAAAGAAATTGAACACTATTGGTCTTCTTGTAGTCCCAGTTCAATTAAAATTTGAAGCTGACTTTGGAGTTGGAGAATGGCTCTCTCCTTCTTCAAACTCAAGCATGTTGTTAAAAGGAAAATGCAAACTCCCTGTATCATGCCAGAAGAAAAGAGCCATCTTCTGCTATGGGACAGGAGAAAAGCCAAATTAATTAAGGGACTATTCTATTACTACTAATCTCAATTCTTTGATTCTATTCTGATTCTTTAAACTTTTGTTAAAGTATGAATTTTATATCAAAATTTACAAGATTTTTATATATATACAAATTAAACTTTGTTAAGATATTAATGGTCATATAGAGTACTAACTAATTCTAGAAAAAAGGTTTCAATTAGCTGCTTATACATGTCTTTGTGTTCAAGTCTCTTATCAGTTTTCTACAGGAAATCACGGCCAGACCTAACATCAACTGAAGTCTCCAGGAAGAAGATGGGGCCCCACCTCAACAACAATTCCACGCGGACAATAATAATATCACAAAGCTGACAAACATCATCTACAGATCAGCTTTGGACTACAAAGTGTTCAGAGCAATTCTGAGATGACTAGCTGAGATGATCCAGTCTCAAAGACTACTTGAATAAGGACTTGAGATAACAAACTTTGGCATTATGCTCAAACTGGACAACAAAGGATATAGCTACCTTCCCTAGAATTTGACAATTAATCCCAAATTTTTCTTTTCAGGATAAAGATACCTTGGCCCATACCCAGCAGGAAGCAATTTTAAGAATACAACGCCCGATTTAGAGATTCAAGATGGCGGAGACAAGCAGACGCAGGTAGGCCTGTGGCAGCGGCCCGCGGAGGTAGACGGGTCTGGCGGCAGCGGCCGACAGGGACATTCAGTCCCGGCGGCAGCTGGCGGAGACATTCAGGCCCAGCGGTGGCCCACAGAGGTGGACAGGCCCTGTGGCGGAGATGAGCAGACGGAGGTGGACGGGCCCGGCGGCAGCGGCCGACAGAGACATTCAGGCCCGTTGACGGTCCACAGAAGTAGACAGGCCACGCGGCGGAGACAGGCGAACGCAGGTCAGCGACCTGCGGAGGTGGATGGGCCCGGTGGCAGCAGCCGACAGAGACATACAGGCCTGGTGGCAACCAGCAGAGACATACAGGCCCGGTGGTGGCCCACAGAGGTGGATGGGCCCGGCGGCAGTGACAAGCAGAGGTGGGTAGGCCCGCGGCGGCAGCCGGCAGAGACATACAGGCCCGGTGGTGGCCTGCAGAGGCAGACAGACCCAGCGGCAGCTGACAGGGACATACAGGCCCGGCAGCAGAGACAAGTGGACGCAGGTGGGCCTGTGGCGGCGGGCCACAGGGGTGGACAGGCCCGGGGACAGAGAGGGGTGGATGCACCTTGGAACGGGGACGCCCCTAGCCCCAACACCTGGGGAAGAGGCTATCTCCGTGGGTCGGAACCAGGGCGAGTCTGGGCACTCTGTCTGGGGACAACCCAGGGCCCAGCTGCTGATCCTGTGAAACCCAACAACGTGGAGGTGTTGGTGAGACTACCCTGCTCAGCTGAAACCCATCTGGGAGAAGATTCAGATGCCTACAGTTTGAAGTCTGAAGAAACAAGATCAGCTGAGGAGTTGACAAATGAACAAAACGTGACCTGGGAACACAGAAGAAGGCGCTGCCCAGCCACCAAACCAGATCACCAGAATCATAAGTATATACTTCACCGATTGAAATCAGCTGCCCCTGAAGAAACAATCCAATAGCACCAATTTAACCAAGAACCCCTACTAAACCAAGACTAAAAATTAGAACAAGAGAGGCACTCTCAGACACAGACACCACCTGCACCGCACAGAGGAAAAGATGAGTAGACGCCAGCACAAAAATACAGGCAACAACATAAAGACCTATATGGCAACATCAGAACCTAGTGATTCTACACCTGCAAGACCTGAACATACCAAGACAGAAGAAACAGAAGAAATCAACCCTAAAAACGACTTTAAGAAGATGATAGAGGCCCTTAAAGAAGAAATAAAACATTCCCTCAATGAGAAAATAAAAACTTTCCTTAAAGAGGAAATGAAAAACTACCTTAAAGAGGAAATAAAAACTTTCCTTAAAGAGGAAATGAAAAACTCTCTTAAAGAGGAAATAAAAACTTCCCTTAAAAAGGAAATGAAAAACTCCATTAAAGAGGAAATAAAAAAGCTCCCTTAAAGAAATGGAAGAAAAAATGAACAAAAAATGGGAAGAAATCAAATCAAGCCAAGAAAAAGCAATTAAACGGATGAAAGAAACATTCCAAGATATGAAAAATGAATTTGAGACAATAAAGAAAACACATGCTGAGGGAATGCTGGAAATAGAAATCCTGACTAAACGAACAGGAACTACAGAAACAAGCATAACCAACCAATTGCAAGAGATGGAACAGAGAATCTCTGACACTGAAGACACGATAGAGAAAATAGATTCGTCAGTCAAAGAAAACACTAAAGACAAAAAAGTCGTAACACAAAACGTCCAGGAAATTTGGGACACCATGCAAAGACCAAACCTAAGAATAATAGGGATAGAAGAAGGAGAAGAATACCAACTCAAAGGCACAGAAAATATATTCAACAAAATCATAGAAGAAAACTTTCCTAACCTAAAGAAAGAAATACCTATGAAGATACAAGAAGCTTACAGAACACGGAATAGGCTGGATCCAAAAAAAAAAGTCCCCTCGCCACATAATAATCAAAACACTAAACACACAGAACAAAGAAAAAATATTAAGAGCCACAAAGGAAAAAGACCAAGTAACATATAAAGGTAAACCCATCAGAATAACACCAGACTACTCAATAGAGACTATGAAAGATAGAAGATCATGGACAAACCTCATGCAGACACTAAGAGACCACGGATGCCAACCCAGACTATTATACCCAGCAAAACTCTTAATCACCATAGGCAGAGTAAATAAAATATTCCAGGATAAAACCAGATTTAATCAATATCTGTCTACAAACCCAGCCCTACAGAAAGCACTAGAAGGGAAAATTCAACCCAAAGAAGCTAAACACATCCATGAAAAATCAAGCAATAGATAATCCCACACCAACATACACCACAGAAGGACAACACAACACAACCACAAAAAATAACAGGAATTAACAATCACTGGTCATTAATATCCATCAATATCAATAGTCTCAACTCACCTATAAAAAGACATAGGCTAACAGAATGGATAAGAAAACAGAACCCATCTGCTGCATACAAGAAACACACCTTAACTTCAAAGATAGACACTACCTCTGAGTAAAGGGCTGGGAAAAGGCTTTCCAAGCAAATGGACCTAAGAAACAAGCTGGTGTAGCTATCCTAATATCTAGAGAAAAAGGATGTTTCAAAAGAGAAGAAGTCTTGTGGCAATGCCTCAGTGGTCTAGGTAACTACCAGAATTCGGAAATCCGCGACGGAGACTAAGGCAGCAGAGATCTAGAGTGGAGTGCTGAGTTCTGGCAAACAGCTGCATCTTTCTTCCAATAAGTACCTGAACAGGGCTGATGTGAATTATGTACAGTCCAGATTTTAAGAATCATACTCTCTCAGGGATCTCCACAAACTAGTGGGTGTCCTCCCTCGCTGGCCCTGTGAGACAGTCTCTGTACAGGAGAGGCCTCACGTGACTTTGTCTCTGGTGTTCCTCTGGGGACATCTGTGTGAGAGACTGTATGCTCCAGAACCAGCTCTCGTGTCCTTTGGCAATGCCAGAGTGTGAAATAGTCCAACGTGGGAAACAAAAGATGATCCCAATCGGGAATCGTGACATTTTTTTTTTTTGATGATGGTCATGTTCTGTTTTGAAATAACCTCTGTGTATTTCATTTATTTTCTTTTACCTGGCGATCTCTGAGCAGGCTTCAGATTTTGACAGTTGATGAAAGATACGACAAGCATTAATGTGTGGGTGAAAAGCTTGGTGAAATTCTAAGTGAAGTTTTAGTTAAAGTTGGTTGAACTTGGGATTGACTGGGAGGCCAAAGATTTAAAAAGCAGAAGATTCTCTCAAGACACAAGTTGTGTGATAATAGTGTGTTTTGTGTGTGTGAATGAGAATTTGTAAATGTTGAATTCTAGGCTCCGACAATCATTGTCAGTGCAGATCAAGCTGCAAGTATTTATGTTTTAAAACTTAAATTATAAAGCTAGTAACGTCTTTCTAACAACTAGTTTTAATGTTTATGAGCATATTTTACCTACGTTACCTTTTCAGGATGTTGAGAAAGATGCATCATAAGCACAAGCTGGAGGCTGGGGGCTAGATGGTTTTGAGGAAGAGGTCTTGGTGGACTCTTTCATAGAGCAAAGGGAAGCAATGCCTTCTGGGAAATGAGCTAAGTTTTAATCTAGTCTTTAAGATTAGAAGTCAAAAACAAAAATATTAAGGAAATGAAAACCTAATTGATCTTTGAAGTATTGTTATGTGGAATTGAGTGGGACTTTTGAGGCCTTTCTTCCAGAAAACAAGGACTTGGTTGTCAGGCCTATATTAGGCCTAAACCTTGGTGCCATGTAGTTGTACTTAAATCATTTCAATGGAAAGTGTCTTAGTGATTGGAACTTCTAGTGCAGTTTGGAGTTCTTCCATTTGAAAAATGTGATATTTACATGGGATTGTTTGAATCTTGTTTTCTAGTCCCTCCCCATCACCACCCTCATAGTCTGAAGGTAGATTTTTCTCTTGATAAAGGAACAAAAAAAGTGAACATCTTGTTTGTAAATAGGTATCTAGTAACTAGTGGTAAACTTGAAATGGTAGAATTCTTTAAAGCCTAATTCTAGGTAGCCTTAAGAAAATGTATCTTAATTATTTTTGAACCTGTATTCACCTTGTTTTTTTTCAAATATCTTAAGTTATATTTTCTTTTTCAGAGCTGCTTCTTATTTGGGGCTACTTTTTTTTTTTTAATTAAGGCGTAATTCATAAAAGGGTATATTGTTTTGATGAGACTTTTTACAACTGTGGCTGGATGTCTTTCTTTAGTCTTCCAAGAAGGGCCATTTTACTTTTTTAGAGTTACTTTTTAAAGTCATGAGGTCAACAACGTGGACTACTATGCATGTAAGTGCTAATGCAAATTAAAACCCAAGTTGACCTCCAGCAGCAGTTCATTCTATGTTGACAGTGAGAGAACACTTTGCCTGTTAGGATACTGTTACTCGTGGACTGAAATGCTGAAGAAACCCCTCCCCCTATTTTGTTTTTTGCAAAAATCAAGGTATATTCTAGGGTTTCCTGGTTGACCTCAACAGATAAACTGAGATGATAGTCTTAGTTCAGAAATGATCTGAATGTAGATTTACAGTCTACGTGTACAGCTGGCTAAGTGAGATCGCTTTCACAGTTCTGCATGTATCCCATTGGCTCCCCATTAGTCACTGAACTCTTAAAACTGGTATTATAACATTATCACAATGTTTTGCGCCAATTTTATAAACTTTACAGTGCAATATGTGTTCCTTTTCTGAGGCAAACCAAAGGTATATTTCTCAAGGTTCTGCTGCTATCAGCAGCGTTGATGGAGGATTTTTTATACATTTGTAATAGATAGAAATAAACCAGAAAAAAAGAAGAAAAAAAAAGTGATGGAGGAAAAAGTGAACACTGCAAGAATACTCAAAAGGGCTGAGAGTTGCAAATGCCAAGAATGGCTTTGCATAGTAAATGGAATAGAACAGCTCTGAACTATAGCTTACTTTTCCTGGTTTGGTCTGACAGAATGATTGAATGCTTTTGTACAAAAATCAGAGCCTTAAAAACAAGGATTTGGTGAGATTGTAAAATGGTGTGCCACTTTGGCAAAACAGTTTGGTGGTTGGTCAAAATGCAAAACATTGTTACTCTGTTACTCAACAATTCTACCCTTAGGAATATATCCTCAAACTACTGAAAATGTGCACCTATGAAACATGTACATGAAAGTTTACAGCAGTGTGTTGCTAATAGTAAAAAAGTTAAAACAACTCAAATAGCTATCAAATACTGGAGAGAAATAAAATGTGGCTTATTCATACAATAGAATATTAGTAAGACATAAAAATGAATGAGAAACTGACAGATTAAATGACTTTGGTGAACCTTCATAATTTCATTTGTAGATCTTTCTATTTCTAGTATATAAATACATTTGGGGTTATAAATTATAAATGTACTGCCTCCTGTCAACATTGTATACTTCTATTTGATGATTTCTGTGTCAAACATTATATGGAAATGTTTCCAAGTATTTTCTGTATTAACTGTGAATGAATAGAACAAAATAAATTGCCTGTGATGGAAAAATAAATAAATAAATAAATAAATAAACAAACAAATAAATAAATAAATAAAAAGACGGTTACACCTACAGCTCGGCATTGCCCTTCAGACATTCGGGGCCTAACCTTCAACCAAGTGTCTTCCCTTTGGAAAGTGGGCCGGGTTGTTTTCTGGGGCAATGTTAGTTATTTGGATTAAGATGAGAGAGAGAGACAGATGTGCTCAGGCCTGCGGAAAGACAGGTGCATAAAGAGAGTCGGGAAATATAGCACCAGCTTATAAAGGCTGGGCTGCGCCTGCGCACACTCCACGCACCACGCATGCACGTAGATCACATGGTTGCACTGCATGCTTTACGCAACCACACAAAGCCATGGGGTCCTGGTCACACGAGACGTTTTGACCTGGGAATGGCTATTTTTACCCAGAAATGGCTAGGCGGAAGTGTCTAGATCCGGGCTTGCGCAACCATGCCCAACCGCATTGTGAATCTATCAGGCAAGCTCCCAGATACTTTGGAGCACTAATTGGCAGGGGATTGTGTGCAATGTGAAGCCAGAGGAGGAAGTTGGAGGACAATCTCTTACTGAAACTGCAATTAGGCTGATGGCCACCAACACCCAACAGTCCCGTCTCCATTCCTGTGGTGCTTGGATTATCAGTATGTTTTCAAAGATAAGGTCTCACTATGAAGGTGGGCTGGAATTATGTAGCCCAGGCTGGCCTCAAACTCACAGAGAACTGCCTGCCTCTGCCTCCTGAGTGCTGGTCCTTAAGGCTATGTAGGAGCAGATGATCCTCCTGCCTCCACTTAGCTGCCATACCGTTTATGTGGTGCTGGGGGTTGACCCAGGACTTCATGCATGCCCGCTGAAGGCTCTGTCCAGCACGCTCCAGCCCCTTGTTTATCTCAATCCATACTTTTTCCAGAGGAGCTTCCTGGAGGTCCCCCAGCCGGATGAGGAGCACTTCCATGCCGCACGGTGTTCCCCACCCACGATTCACAGCTCTCATGTGCAAGCCCACCCACCGATCTCCAATCAAATAGCTGTATCTCCCAAACCCGTCACCCTGTACCTAGCCAGCACTGGAGGGGAGGAGGAGCCAGGAGTGACCCTGGGAAGGTGGGGGAGGGGCTCTGGCCGACAGCACTGGGCAGCCAGCAAGGCAGGGAGCTCCAGCTCTCACAGGACGCTGTTGGTGGAATTAAGGTGGGCTGCTCAGTGGGCAGAGCGTCTGCCTGCCACACAGGAGGCCCTGAGCTCAGGCACAGACCTGTCAACCCAGCACTCTGCAGGTGGAGGCGGAAAGAAGACTAGGAGTTCAAGGCCATTCTCAACTACATAGGCTCGAGGCCAGCCTGGGCTACAAGAGACCTGTCTGTCTTTTAAAAAAGAAAAGCAAGTTGGGCATGGTTATGGTGGTATTCTATTTGTACTGAAATGTGACTTTAGTTGTATGTTAATAAATAAAGTTGCCCAGGGGTCAGAGCTATTAGAGCCATAGCAAGAGCATGGCGGTGGTGGCACACGCCTTTAATCCCAGCACTTGGTAGAAGAGCTAGGTAGATCTCTGTGTGTTCAGGGATATAGCCAGCATTGGAGACATAAGCCTTTAAGACCTGGAGGGCTGTACTTACAGACAGTGACGAGGCAGTCACGTGTTTGGGTTTACAACCAATGAGAAGGCAGAACAGAAAGACTATATAAAGACAAACACACAGGAAGTAGCTCTCCGAAAGAGAGCACCGCAGGAGGAAGGGTGAGATTTTAGCTCTGAGCTCTGACCTCTCGGCTTTCTCTTTTACATTGGTTCTGTGTTTCTTATTTAATAAGACGGTTGGTTACATCTACACATGGTGGTGCATGCCTTGAGGGAGTCTAATCCCTATGAGTTCCAGGCCAGCCAGGGTTACACACTGAGACCCTGTCTCATCTAAACATTTCCAGAGAGGTGGTGAGGGGAGAGCGGGCGGGGACCTTGGGCTCGAGCATGCTGACGGACTAGTGAGTCGTGACTGTGCGGAGTCAGGGGACAGCTTTGTGGACTGGCTCTCCCTTCCCACCTTCACCCCAGAGCCCACACCTGCTCCACAAACAAGCCCAGGGTTCCTGCGGTCAACCAGCCTGTCACGCCCTCCCCAGCAGCCATGCTGAGGCTGAGCCCACCTCTTAGATACCCCCAGACGGCAGCAGTGACCTCTCTGCCTTCGTGGGGGACAGGCGGGGTGTGGAGAGCTGGCAGGAGCGAGCAGGGGGATCCACCCCCCGGGCCTGCCCTGCACAGCAGTCCCAGGCAGGTGTCCACTCCTCTCTGGACTAGCAGACATACAAGGGGACCCATTTAGTGCAGGGTCTGGGCGGAAGAGAACACGCCACTTCTCAGGAGGCCTCCCAACATGGCCAGCCCCAAGGTGACTGATTTTCTCGCTGAAGACAGTGTCGTGTAGCCCAGGCTAGCCTTGAAATTCTGACCCTCCTGATTCCTTCCACCTCCTCAGCGCTAGGGTTATCGCCGTGAACCACATACGGTTCATTTAGCATTGGGGATGGAACCCAGGGTCTTGTGTGTAGCAACTGAGCCCCAAGCACCCTACCCACTGAGCCCCAAGCACCCTACCCACTGAGCCCCAAGCACCCTACCCACTGAGCCCCAACACCCTACCCACTGAGCCCCAACACCCTATCCACTGAGCCCCAAGCACCCTACCCACTGAGCCCCAAGCACCCTACCCACTGAGCTACAAGCACCCTACCCACTGAGCCCCAAGCACCCTACCCACTGAGCCCCAACACCCTATCCACTGAGCCCCAAGCACCCTACCCACTGAGCTACAAGCACCCTACCCACTGAGCCCCAAGCACCCTACCCACTGAGCTACAAGCACCCTACCCACTGAGCCCCAAGCACCCTACCCACTGAGCCCCAACACCCTACCCACTGAGCCCCAACACCCTATCCTACTGAGCTACAAGCCAGCCCTGTGTCCTCATTTCTTTTAGACGGGGTCATCCTTTGTGACCCTGACTGACCTCAGCTCCCCTGCCCCAGCCTCCTGAGTGCAGGGTGACAGTTCAGATCCAACCCTGACACCTGACACTCAATTCTGAGGTTCTCAGCTCGACTCTGAACGCCTCTGGTGACTGCCAGGTCCCCCCTGGCTTCACCATGCAGTCCGAGCAGCCTTGCCGGGCCACGGCAACAGGACCGGGGTCCACACACAGCCGAGATCAAATTGCTTTAATTGGGGGCAGCTCCAGGGTCCGGCCTGGGTCCTGGGGCAGCAGTGCCAGCCGGGCCCGCTGCGGTCTGCCTGTGCCTGCCACCTGGTTTCCCTCTCTTGGTAGACGTGGTGGTCGTCTTCCCTGACTGATGGGACCGCAGGCCAGGGGCCACCGTGTCGGCGACAGGGACCCCCACGTGGGGCAGCAGCTCATCGTCCAGGGCCTTGAAGCTGAAAACGTAGTCCACGCTGGCCACGGCATCCAGGACCTCAGGGACGCCGTAATCGAAGGACAGGAGCTCGTCCGGCAGGTGCAGGGAGCGGATGTCCGCCGTGCGGTCGTCCCCACCGCCGCCACTGTCCCGCGGGCCAGGCCCGGGCCCCCTGTGCAGGGCCACCTCCGGTTCAGGGCCACCAGGGAGACAATCGAAAAGTTTCATGGCATCTTCTAGGAGGACCTTGTCCGGTAGGAAGAAAGCATGGGCCACCTCGGGAGGCATGGTCTCACCTGAGCCCATCGGAGTGACGACGTCCACCTCAGCCGCCTTGGGCTCCGCAGGGCCAGGAGGGAAGCGCAGCCCCGGCCTGGCCACAGCATTGCCCTGCAGCTCCCTGGGGGCCTCGATGGGCCTCATGGTCACCTGGGGCCCCGGGAACTGGCTGGCGTGGCCACTGAGATGGCCGTAGGGCCCCGGTGGCAGCGTGTGTGCCGTGGGGACTGTGATGAGCAAGGGAGATGGCTTAGTCTCTTTAGGGGCCGGTGGGGGAACCAGGCCATCTCTGAGCATCTCCATGAAGTTGAGGGGCCCTCCGTCCCCCACGAAGCCCAGCGCCTCGGGCCCCGGCTCCTCGGGGGGAAGATAGTGTGTGAGGTACTGTGGCCCACCGGGGGCCGGCTGGTAGTGGGGGTAGAGCGCAGGCGGAGGCCCCGGGACCTTGAGGTAGGATGGGGCCTCCAGCAGGTAGCCACCGGACAAGGGGGGGCCGCCGGCCACCGCCACCTTGTACAGGGACGACTGGCCAAAGTCAGAGGTGGCCCACTCGATTCGGTAGATGCGAGGGTCGAAGAAGCAGCCGCAGGGAGCCATCTGGAAGCCTGCAGGTGGCGGACACCCTGAGAGGGGTGTCCGTGGGGGAACCAGGACAGGGGATGGGGGGGACTGAGACCCGGGTGCATAGGGCACGGCCCTCACCTCGAAGGTGCCTGTGTACTGGCTTTTGTTAGCAGTCATCTGGGGACTCCTGGAGGGCAAGACACCTGGAGACTGCTGGGGACACCCCTATTCTCAGGGGAGCAGTGACCCGAGTGGCTGGGCCTCGTGGAAAGACTTCCCTAGTGGCAGCTCTTGTCACCTAAGCAAGCCATGACCTGGTCTCTAGGGTCACTCAGAACTGTGGCACATGAGTTAGTAGGGGGGTCTGTCTGGGGTACAGAGGTGACGTGGGTCTCATCTTGGGTCAGGACGGAGCCTGCTCTCGGCTCGCTCGGGTGCTGCCCAGTACCTGCTGGAGGCGCTGAAAGTGCATCCTGGTCTGAGGCGGGAGTCTGATAGAGCAGGTTGGTGCTGGCTGTGGACAAAGGCGTCCGGTGGGTGGGGCAGGCGCCCGGGCCCCACGGCCATCACACACCCCTGCCGCCACCACCACCATACCTACGGTGGAAAGGGGTTCTGGGCCACCTGGCACCTCGGTGCCCTCCAGGCCCCGTGGGCCGAAGCCTTCCTGGGGTATGGCTGGGGGATAGAGAGTTTTGGGGTGCTGCATGGGGGAGAAAGGCCACCCCGGGGGGGCCCGGGTGGCAGCAGAGGCGCCTCGGGGATAGAGTCCCACTGGGTTCTGTTTGCCCTGTTGCTAGGTGGAGGGTTCCAGTTCAGGGGGGGCCACCACTCGGGTTCCGGGTGGGGGTGGGCGGAGGTGACTCCCTCCACTCCCTGGGCCAGGTCCCCCCGATTCACAGCCCCGAGGGTACTGGCCAGCCTAACAGGACAGCCAGGAGTCAGAAGACGGCAAACGGGACCAGGCCAAGGCCAAGGCCACGTCCTAGAAGACGAGGGGAAGATGCCGCCTATGACACCTGAACAAAGCTAAGCATGACAGCAAGAGCGTGGCCAGGCTTCCAGGAGTTCAAGGCCACCCCAGGAAACACAAGGCCTCGTCTCTAAAAACCGACAAAGAAAAAGAAGTTGTAGAAGAATAAAATTTATTGTCTCCGCTGGCTACTTGTAGGCGTTGGCTTTATGCTTGGGCAGGAAGGCGAAGCCAGGCGGGACTGGTCCGAGCAGCATCTCACTGTGAGGACAGGGTGACGACGGGTCAGGCCCGGGCCTCCCAGCATTACCCCACAGAACCCTGGCCAGTGGGTACCTGATGCGAATCCAGTCTGCGGCCTGCTGGCTGGCCATGAGCGTCTCCAGGTGGTCACGTCCTAGGTAGTAGGGGGGCCTCTCATTGATCCTCTGGGGGAGTCGCTCGAGCAGGCCCACGGGCACATACCTGCGGGTCAGGGAGGGCAGGGGAGGCAATAAGGCTGGGTGAGGCCTGAGGCTACAACCCCGGCCCGGGCACTCTCCGCGTTCTGTGCCCACCTGCAAAGAAAGGAGAGCCACTCCAGAAGGAAGCGCCGGGTCCGCTCCACGCCCTGCGTGTCGGAGCCCCAGTGCTCCAGGCCATAGTGCGTGAAGTCCCTCAGGATGTCCAGGCGCTCAGACGACGAGATGTCCCAGTGTCTCTGTTCCTTGATCTCCGTGAAGAGCCAGGGCTTGAGCAGGGCGCCACTGTGGAGGGAGATGGTCAGGGGGACCCAGTGCCTCCCGCCAGCCAGTCACCTCGGCACCTGGGCCTCGCCCTCCCAGCAGCCACTGTCCCAGGCCAGCTGCTGCTCACCGGGCGATCATGACGCCCGCGACGCCCGTCTGCATGGCACAGTTGGCGTCCTCGAATGAGAGAATGTCCCCGTTTCCTGAGGAGACAGGGTGGTCTTGACAGTGGCAGGCCCCATGGTACTGGGGAGGACTTCCCAGGGACCTGGGCTCCCCCGTCTTCCCAGCTGAGAGACACAGCAGGACAGCGGCTCTGGGCACCTACCGAACAGGGGCATGGGGCTGGCCACCTCGGCGCACTGCTTGATGTAGGGCCAGTCGGCCAGCCTGGTGTAGCGCTGTTCCCGGGAGCGGCCGTGGAGCTGGGGGGGTGCAGTGATGAGGATGGAAGGTGGCGGGGTTGGGGGGAGACAGCAGGGAACCAGAGAGAGACAGAAAGCGAGGGACCAGGACACCCACCGTGACCAGTGCGACACCCCAGTCCCGCAGCTCGGGCAGCAGACGGTGTGCCAGGCTCACACGCTCCTGGACACCGGTGCGCATCTTCACCGTCACGGGCACGTCCAGCACCTGCGGGCACGAGGGCAGGGAGGGAGCAGAGAGCAGGCCTGGAGGCCGCACCTCAGAGCCCTGTCGGGGTGCGGAGGGGTATGTCCCTGAAGAGCCCAGGTTACCTCGTTCACGCCCCGCACAATCTGCTGGAACTTGGCTGAGCGATTCATGAGCGCGCAGCCACCACCCTGTGGGACACAGAGACCCTGGTGACCCCACAGGAAATGCAGACACTCCCTGTGGGCGCCCACAGATAGCTGGCTGTGTGGCCCGTGTCCAGGTGGGGACAGCGGGACAGGGTCCTAGGCTGGGCCACACCCTCCAGGCTCCAGAGCCGAGCGGCTGTCACCTTCTTGTAGACGAGGTCGATGGGGCAGCCCACGTTGATATCCACAAAGTCCACGTCGATGGTGCGGTTCAGGAGCTCAGCGCACTTGGTCATGGTGTCGGGGAAGGCGCCCTCCAGCTGCAGCAGGCAGGGTGTGCTCAGTGACCAGCCCGCTGGGGCATCTCACACCACATGGACACCAGGTCGGGGAGGCAGGGCCACAGACCCTGGGCACTGCTCCCCAACATGGCAGCCCCTTCCAACCTCCCTGAGGGCAAACACTGACTTGCACCCCAAAGATGTCCTCGCAGGGGTGGCGCTTGAGCAAGGCCCACTCAGACATCTGGCCCTGCAGCAGGTTGGTGCACACGGCCATCTCTCCGCACGTCACATCCGCACCGAAGCGCTTGCAGATGCGGCGAAAGGGGAGGTTCCCGCACTGCTCAGGACAAGGGCGTGTTCGGGACTCAGGTCACAGAGCAGGGACACTGCTCCAGGGAACCCCTGAGCCACCCACCCCGGCCACCTCCTACCGTGGTGAGCGGAGCAAGGTACAGCTTCCCACTGATATCCAGCTGGAGGGGAGGGAACATCAGATGAAGTCAGGCCTCCTTCCCCACGGTCTAACACACGCTCTCGTCCCCCACACCCAGCGGCCTCCTTCCCCACGGTCTAAAACACGCTCTCCACACACCCAGCGGCCTCCTTCCCCACGGTCTAACACACGCTCTCGTCCCCCACACCCAGCGGCCTCCTTCCCCACGGTCTAACACACACTCTCGTCCCCCACACCCAGCGGCCTCCTTCCCCACGGTCTAAAACACGCTCTCGTCCCCCACACCCAGCGGCCTCCTTCCCCACGGTCTAACACACGCTCTCCACACACCCAGCGGCCCACTGCTCGCTCTACATACACCACGTGCATTCCTCTTAGGGGAAAAGCTCATCAGTGCCCAGTCTCCTACACAGGAGAGCTTCTAGTCAACCTTTCAAAGCCCAGTCTCAATGCCCTCCCTTTCAGGAGCGCTCCACGTTGCCCCCTCACTCCCCAGCCCCGATCCTCCAGGACTCTTCAGGCTCCTTCTGCTGAGGCAAGGCTGTGGCCAGCACTGGAGCTCCGCCGCCATGCCTGCACGCTTACCTGCTTCTTCTCGCAGGGTCGCAGCCGAATGATGTCCTCGTCTGTCAAGGGGCCACAGGTGGACACAGGGCTGCCACGCGGGGTGCCGGCCCCTCCCGTAGTATCCAGCGGGGCATGGCAGCTATTCTGCTCTGGGGTAGCCGTGGCTACCGTGGTCTCAGGGATGCCCGCGGGCCTGGGGCTCTGGGTGAGGCGGCGCAGGGCCTGCTCGGCTCGCTCGAAGCACACCTGTCGCTTCCGCAGCTGCTGCTGCAGGGCCCTGTTCAGGCCGTTGCGCACTGGAGGGAGGTGCACGCAGCGAGCGACCACCTCCTCCTGCACCAGGTTCTGACCCCCGGGCCCCAGGTGTGCCCCGGCAAAGCGACAGGTCACGCCGTAAGGGCACCGGCCAAAGGTGTCGTAGAGCACGCAGCGGGGGCCCAGGTCCGCCGGTTTGCTCTCCAGGTAGCGCCCCACGTCATGCAGGAAGCGGCAGCGGTCACCAAATGCACATGTGGCTGACTCCTGGGGGGGACATGAGGGAGGGGCCCGGAGAGGGAGAGTAGCCAGGGTGGCTGCAAGGATTATTCTCCCAGTCACGTGTCCCCAAGTGTCCCCAGCTCTGAAACTGGCACCGTGTCAGGCTCACGTGAGACAGAACATCAGCTGAGGTCAGGAGCACTGGCTGCTCCTGACACCACCAGGTCTGACTCCCAGCACCCATGTTGAGGCTCACAACAGCCTGTGACTCCAGTTCCAGGGCATCCAATGCCCTCTTTAAAAAATACCTGAGTAAAAATAGGTCTTTCAGCTGGGCAATGGTGGCGCACGCCTTTAATCCCAGCACTCGGGAGGCAGAGCCAGGCGGATCTCTGTGAGTTCGAGGCCAGCCTGGTCTACAGAGTGAGATCCAGGAAAGGCAACAAAGCTACCCAGAGAAACCCTGTCTCGAAAAACAAAAAGAAAGTAGGTCTCTTTGGGCACAGCATCATGGTACAGATTCATCAGACCGGCATGGGCCATACAGAGAAACCATGTGTCAAAAGACACAAAAATGCCAGTGTGGCCTGCAGACACCAGCCCGGCAGCGGCAGCGAGCAGGCTGAGGGCAGGCGACCCTGAAGGCAGCACTATGCCCCAGGGAGAAGCCAAGGCACTGCTAGGCCAAGGGCCATGTGCATCTCACCGCAAAGCAGCCGCAGGCTTTGAGGTGCCAGGCCCAGGGAGCCTCGCCCAGCGCCGTTCTCACCTGGAGGAGGGACGGGCAGAGCCTCTCCTTATCATAGTGCGTTGGCTTCACATGGGGCCGGCTTTTGTTCTGGCCACGGGCTCTCTTGGGCGCCTGTTGTTGCTCAGGGGGCTCAGCCGTCGCCTCTGCCTTCCCATTCTCCTGCCCATCTTCCAGGCGAATCCGCTTGGCCTCGGGCTCAGTCAGGTCACTGCCCTCGGGGTCTCCTTCGGGCGTTTCCTGGCAGGCATCCTCCCGCTGGTCTGCGTCCAGGTACTGGTGGAACCGTTCCTTGGTAGTGCGGTACCTGCCAGAGAGGGAGAGGCTCGGGCTGGCACAGTGAAGGGGGCCTGGGGACCAGTGTTGGCACGCTTCTGCAGACAGGAGGCGCGCTGCTTAGAACCAGCCCTCACCTTGGGGCATCCCAGTGACTGGGGGACACCTACTTTGCATTTGAAGGACCTGTGTCTCTGCTCAGAGAATTGCACTGTTACAGGTTGTGATGCACAAATAACAACAATCACGTTAGACCACAGAGAGACTACAAGTCCCAGCATGCTTGGCGGGTAGACCCAAGCCGCCACGCTTCCCAAGAAGCCTTTCGGCCCGCTTACGGAGCTGCAGTCTGGAAGTGGCAATCCATTTGTGGGCCCGTGCCAGGGAAACTACAAGTCCCAGCATGCACCGCGGGCCTCGCGGCTGAGTCCCCACGCCGTGTCTAAAGCGTGTGGCAGCCGTCAACGTGTTCCTCTCCGCAGAGACAGCGGCGCCGCCGGGCCGCCCTTCTCCAGGACACCGCCACACCTCCCGGCATGCACCGCTCGCGCCGCGCCACGGACGCCGGGAAAGGCCCCGTCGGCTCCGCCGCCCGCGGCCAGGGACTCACTGAGCTTTAATGGGCGCCACCCCCGGCTCGCACGCGCCGGCCCCGGAGTCGCCGCCGCCGCCGCACTCGGCTGCCGCCTCTGCATCCTCCGCCATCGACGCCCCTCACGCCGGCTCAGTAGTGTGGCAGGAAAGTCTTCCGGGTCGCGTGTCACCCAGAGCTCGCCGAGCGGAGTGCGCATGCTCAGACCGCACCAGTGACGCTGAGGCGCGCGTGCGCACGGCGGTCCCGGGAGTGGGCGGGGCCTCCGGGCGGGCCGGCCGGCGCTGGAGCCGGAAGTGCCCGAGGGTCCCCGCGGGGTTCGCACGCCGGTCACCCGTGGGAAGCGGCGGCTGCAGCTCACCCGGGCGGGCCTCGGACTCACAGCTGTCCTCCTGCCTCCGCCTCGGGGTGCCGGGGTTCAAGGCGTGCGCCAGTGTCGCCCTTCTAAAGCCATTGACGCTTTTAACCCGTGTGCCGCGCGCGCGGCGGTCAGAAGGCACCCGGGGTCCTCGCGTGCTTTGTTCCCGCGTGGGCTGCGGCAGGCGCCGATCTCCAGGACGGCTGGGGAGGTGGCCCGCTGTGCACGAGGCCGGACCCCGCCCTGGTCACCCGGGCACTGGGGGGTGGCGACCGCAGGATCAGGCCGTGCCTGGGTCGGTATCCGAGGCTAGCCCGAGCCGCCGCCCCGGACAGACACGGGCTAGCCCGAGCCGCCGCCCCGGACAGACACGGGCTAGCCCGAGCCACTGTCACGGACAGACACGGGCTAGCCCGAGCTACCGTCCCAGACAGACACGGGCTAGCCCGAGCCGCCGACCCGGACACGGGCTAGCCCGAGCTACCGTCACAGACAGACACGGGCTAGCCCGAGCCGCCGTCCCGGACCCCGGAGACGGGGTCGCACCCTGGGCCCCGGCGCACGAGCTGCACGCCCTGCCCGGGGGACGCGGGCCCGGAGAGGGGCGGGTTAGCGACCTGAGCCTCCGGGGCGCCCCGCCCGTCGCCCCTGCCTCCCCCTGCAGGGCAGCACGGGAGTTGACCCGACTCGCACGGAAAGGCGGGAGGACGCAGTGGGGGAAACTGAGGCCGGCAGAGGGCCGCGGCGTGGATAGCTGCGGGACAGTGCGGACGTTAACCGCGGCGACGGTGCCGTTAGTGAGCGCCTGCTGTGTACCGGAGCCGCGGCGTGCAGCGCTCACGGCGGTGGGAGGACCACGGGGCCGTTAGTGAGCGCCTGCTGTGTACCGGAGCCGCGGCGTGCAGTGCTGACGGCGGTGGGAGGACCATGGTGCCGTTAGTGAGCGCTTGCTGTGTACCGGAGCCGCGGCGTGCAGTGCTCACGGCGGTGGGAGGACCACGGGGCCGTTAGTGAGCGCCTGCTGTGTACCAGAACCGCGGCGTGCAGCGCTCACGGCGGTGGGAGGACGACGGGGCCGTTAGTGAGCGCTTGCTGTGTACCGGAACCGCGGCGTGCAGCGCTCACGGCGGTGGGAGGACGACGGGGCCGTTAGTGAGCGCCTGCTGTGTCCCATCCTGGGCAGACTCCTTGGCCCAGGCCTCGGTCGCCTACCCTGGCCCGTGCCGCCATCCGTGCCCGCCCCGCAGCACCGCCAGAGTCCCGTCCTCGCCACCGAGCCGAAGCTCAGCCCTCCCCACTTCTTGCTGTTCCCTCCTCCAGGGACACCGGCCCACCTGGCAACCCGCCCCTTTCTCCCCGGGCAGTTTCCACACCCAGGGTCACCCCAGCGTTGCCTTTGGGGGAGTCTGTGGCTCCCTGAACCATGGGATCCGGATAATCCCCTGGAGCTGTGGCGAGCCATGCCCAGGCCTGACCTCAGCTAACACCAGGACTCGGGAGGCAGGAGGGAGACTGAGGCACCAAGTGGGCGCAGGGAACACTCGGGGTCCCAGCTGCTGCACCCTCCACCTTCCTCTCTGCCCGGCTCTTCTATTCTTCCTATTTAGCCTCAACAATTTTTCTTTATTTTCATTTTTTTTTTTAAGATAAGGTCTCAGGTAGCCCAGGCTAGCTTCCACCTCACTGTGGCTGCAATGACCTTGACCTCCTGATCCTTCTTCCTCCGCTCTCAAGTGGGTCTGCAACCATGCTCTGCATTCTCTCTCTCCCTCATTTTTGTCTCTTGGTGACAGTCTCACTTTCTATGCCAGGACAACCCCAAACTCGCGGCGGTCCAGCCCCCGCCCGCCTCCGCTTTGGGCTCCCCCCTTCCCTCTCCCCAGGTCTGTGCCCGCCTGCCCACCCCTCCCGCCCCTCTCCCCAGGTCTGTGCCCGCCTGCCCACCCCTCCCGCCCCTCCCCCCAGGTCTGGCAGGTGCAGCCCGGGCTAGGTGCCCACGGCTGGCCTCCCGGATTTGTGTGGCTGCGATTCTTTTATCTGCGTCTGCAGCTGGGTCCTTATCTCGGGGCTGCAGGTCGGGAGCAGGGGGATTAGAGCAGCCGGGGCCAAGCCGGTGGCGGAGAGCCCGCACCCCTGCGAGTGCGCGCGTGCGCACCACGGCCCGCGAGCCAGCAAGCCGCCTCCGGCCCGCCCCCTCCCCGCTCCCCGTCCGGAGCGGTTCCCCAGGTGGCCGGCCTGATGCGTTTCCCACCTTCCTGACCCTGGACCCCCGGGGACCCGGCCTTGACCCCTGACCCAGGGCTGTCGATGGCCCCCAGGGTAACAGCCCGGTCCTGTTTTTACCATCCCCGCCTGGCTCTGCAGTCCGCCCCTTCCTGCCGCCCACGGGCCTCCAGGGTCCCCACACCTCCACCAGAGAGAGAGAGAGATGCCGGAGGCCCCGCTGCGGCTCCCACACTAACAGTCACCCCAAAGTCCCAGACCCAGTGCTACAAACCGTGGAGGCGGGAGGATGGGAGAGTTCCAGGCCAGCCTGGGCTACAGAGCAAAGCCTTGGCAGAGGTCAACCTGGGGCGGGGCTCAGTGGGTAGAGCCCTCGCTGGAATGGCCGAGGCCCTGGTTCCATCCGGAGCACCTCAAAGACCTCTGGGAACATGCCTGGAGGACCAGGAGTTAAGTTCGGGCTGGCCTGGGCTACAGTATGGGATCCTTTCTCAAAAAAACGAAAGTCCAGCTGGGCGGTGGTGGCGCACGCCTTTAATCCCAGCACTCGGGAGGCAGAGCCAGGCGGATCTCTGTGAGTTCGAGGCCAGCCTGGGCTACCGAGTGAGTTCCAGGGAAGGCGCAAAGCTACACAGAGAAACCCTGTCTCAAAAAACAAACAAACAAACAAAAAAAAAAAAAAAAAAAAAAAAAAAACGGAAGTCCATACTAGAAGGGAAGCTCAAGGACACTCCTGTCATATAGAGGGTATCCAAGGCTAGGTCCGGAACACACCTAGGAGCTAGAGCTTCACAGATGGGGAAACTGAGGCTGGGCAATCTCTGTCACCTTGACACCACAAGCACTGTAGGATGGTGGTGCCTGTGAAGTTAACAGTCACATGAGGTGGCCCAGGGGGACAGGACACACTGAGTTCCCACGCACCTTCAACCCGCGCTGGGCTAGTCCCTGGGGGTCCCCCTCGGGGGTGGGGGTCCAGCCCCCACCGGCCGAACCTGGACCAAATCCGAACGCTAAAATGGAAACTTACCCACCAGCCAAGTTCATGCTTTGGCCAGAGGCCGCCAGCCTCCCAAGCCTTGGTCTGGGTCTCCACCCAAGAACAGAGTGCTTCCCCTGGGGAATGGCGGCCTCCAGGAGAGGTCAGGCCGGCTCCAGAGCAGGAGGAGATGGGTGGGAGGACAGGGCGGGACCTTCTGCGGAGTCCCCAAGAAGCCACGGCTCCTTGCTGGGTGGCCCAGACCTGCTGCATAACCTCTCTGAGCCTCAGGTTTCACAACCACCCAGTCTGTCGCCGAGCAGGCCATGTGGCAGGGCAGCGGCGTCACTTGGAGATGTAGGAAGAAGGAGGAAGTCCACCGGGGTGGGGTGGGAGCCACGGCCCCAACTCAGGTTCCTGTCACCTCAGTGGATCAAAGGGCCTGCACATGTCCGAGCCTCTTTGAACCTGTTTCCCCATGTCTAGGCCCTGCTGGGACACCGGGTTCCACCCCACAGTCCCCCCCCCCCCGGTGGGGGACACAGTCCTACGTGGCCTGCGTCCTGAACAAGAGGACTTAACCTAAGATACTGTAAACACCCCCAGCCTCGCTGAGCTCAGCCTCCCGGACAGGACGGCTGTGGCTCTGCTCCGAAGGAGGTGACCAACGGTGCTGGTCTCCATGGAGCACCTCCCTCAGCCAACAAGATCCCTGCGGGGGAGCTGCCGGCCTCATCTTAGCTGGGGGTGGAGGATTCGGGAAGAAGAGGGGTGTGTGCGCGCGTGTGTGTGCCCCAGTTCCCCGCCGAGGTGTGACAGTATGACAGGGCGTCTGTTTGTTGCCCCGTCTGGGGGGTGACAGCGTGTGGGTGACCTTGGAGGCTGTCGGGATAGATGGCACCTGTGTTTCTGGTGTGACCACGTCCAGCCCTGAGTGAGGCAGCCACTTTGTGTCTCTGAGGCTGATGAGATCCCCGTGGGTGTGTTTGCAACAAACCACGTGTCCCAGAAATGGGGTCATAGGTGGGTGCAGGTCCTGTGTCCCCACCTTCTGCTCTAGTCCCGCCCGCTGGTGTCAGCTCCACGCCTGCACCCCTACCCCAGAGGGGAAGCCGGGTCTTTCAAGTTGCTGTTGCCAGGGCAACCACTTTATGAGCGTCCACATGGTGGGCACATGTGTGTGTCCTGTTCCCCATGTGTCTGCCTGCCCCACCCCCAGTCACGGCTGGGCCGGGTGAGCAGAGGTGGCCACAGGGTGGCTGGTGACAGCTTCATGGCTGGCCCAGTAGGGGTGAGCTCTGGACAGCTGTGTGCGCAAGGGCCCCCCCCACGTGTGCGGTGTGTGTACCTGCAGGAGCTGTGGGTTTTTCTTGCACATGTTGCATGTTGTGTTAGTGTGTCAGCGTGGGCCTTTGCACCAGTGATGGATGTGACAGAAGACACGGACAGGGAGCAGCTGCATTGTTTGTGTGGACTGGCCGGTGTGAGTCTGTGTGTGTCAGCCAGCGGCGGGCTGTAGTGGAACTGAGTGTGTGTGGACGAGCCTCAGGGGAGATCCTCTGTGTGTGGGCCGAGAAGAGCCGTGCGCGTGCGTGTGTGTGTGTGTGTGTGTGTGTGTGCGCGCACACTCGTGCTCATGTAAAGTCAGTGTGCCTCTGGTGTGTACAGGACCTACAGCTGAGTGTGCTGCTGCCAAAGAGGTGCGCGTGCAGCCAGCATGCTGCTCACCAGGTGCCCCTCTGAGTGACGGTGGGGATGGGGAGATGCACAGGTTGTTAGGACCTCAGCCTGAATGTCCCATATCCCTCTCCCCCACGGCACGCCCTCGCCCCATCTCCCCCATCTTCCCCCACGGCACGCCCTCGCCCCATCTCCCCCACGGCACGCCCTCGCCCCATCTCCCCCATCTTCCCCCACGGCACGCCCTCGCCCCATCTCCCCCACAGCACGCCCTCGCCCCATCTCCCCCACGGCACGCCCTCGCCCCATCTCCCCCGTCCTGTGCCATGCCCTCACCCCTGGGCGAATCACTTGGAAGCCGCAGGGACAGGGAGGAGTCGCTGCCTCAGGTCTCAGAGCGCACAGGGCACAGGTGACTTTCGGAAGTCTGCTGCGCTGACCCACGGAGCCAAACAAACCCACACTACCACATGCACCCAACATGCACATCAGCACACACTGCACCCGCGTGGGGGGTCCCCAGCGCAGGCCCTTGGGAAGGGGTGGGACTGGTTTGGAGGTTGGTCCTGAAAAGGCTTCTGGGATGAGTGGACGTTAAGTCAGCCCCCGCCCCAACCAGAAAGCAGTGGCAGCCAAGGGTGCTGGGGTGGAGTGGGCACTGGATGTCGAGGGCGGGGCCTCGGGGCGGTGGTTTCTCAGCAACTGGGTGTGGAGGGGGCGTGGTCACAGCCCCGCCCGCCCCGCCCCTGAGTGATGGGTTTCCGCTAGGGGGCGCTTGCGAGTTGCAGGCGGTGGAGGAGTAGGGTGTGGTGGGTTTCAGTGATGGAGTCCCGGATGGGGTGCTTTGGGGGAAGCCGTCAGTGGGTCAGGGTCCCCCACGGGGCTCTGAGGATCAGGGTGACGGGAAGCGACGATGGGTGTGGTTTACTGAAGACCACGGGATCTCCTGCAGCCCTACATAATCCAGGGTGTCTGAGCAGAGACCTTGAACTCAGGATCCCTGGGAAGGCTTCTTGGGGCGGAGAGAGGGGTGGGGAGGACTTGTGGGGGGTCGTGGGTGGGTGCAGTGGACTTTGGCTGGCCAGGAGGGTCACGGGGCATCTTGGGACTCGAGGTTTCAACTTCGATGGCCACAGAGCACTGGAGAGAGCAATTTGGGGGGATCCGATGCTCGAGGGTTTCCTCCTCGTGGATAGTCTTAGGGGTCTAGGTGGAGAGTTGGGGACTTCGGGAAGGGGTGCGCAAAGTTAGTGTGGACTCGATTCGGGGCGCAAAGTCTCGGATGAAGGAGAGTCCCGGGAGAGTCGATCGATCGATCCCGGCGGCCGTCCAGGGCCTCCCGCGTTCCTGCCACCTGCTTCTCCCGGCGCGCCCCTCCGGCTGTGGGCGGGATGAGGGCGGCTCCCGAGCCCGGGAAACCCTACGCCACGCCCACGTCCACGCCTCCGGGAAGGCCACGCCCCCTCCAACCCTGCCGGCCTGAGCGGTGCGCGGCGGGAGCGGAGGGAGAGCGCGCGGTGGCTCCGTCCGTGCGCCCCACGCTCCCCGCGTGGCCCCGCGTCCCGAGCGTGCTCCAGCCTCCCACGCGCGCCGTCCCGGGGTGTACCGAGCCCGGCGAGCCCCGGGAAGCCAGAAAGAGAGAGGACAGGGGGGGAAACCCCATGGCCCGGCCCGCGTCCCGCACTCTGCGCGGTGGCCTCCTCCGGCACGGGGTCCCTGGGTCGCCTCGGGTCCCCGCGATCCGGATGGCGCACGCGGTGGCTGGGGCCGGGCCGGGCTCGGGTGGCCAGAGGAGTCACCACTGACCGGGTCATCTGGAGCTCCCGGCAGGTAAGCTGAGTCCCGGGGTGCAGTGCGGGGGGGCGGGGAGTCCCCAAGGACCCCCTCCCGGGTCACCGCGGGGTACCCGACGGGGCGCGCTCCCGGCTCCTGCGCCCCCAGCTCCCGTGCTAAGCTGCTGGACCCCCGGACCCCTGTGAGCGCTCCGTCAGGCAGGGAGGATGGAGGGGGGACATCGAGGTCTCAGTGAACCCCAGGAGGGGACCTGGCCGCGCACAGCCCCGCGGCGCACAGAAGTAAACACGTCAGGGGCGCGTTCTCTGCTCGCCCGGGGACACCGTGTCCTCCCCGGTAAGGGCCGGGCCGCTGGGCTCCTGAGTCGCTGTTCAGCCACAAGAGGGCGTGGGGCTCTTTGGAGGAGGGGGGTCCCTTAAGGGCAAAGCTCAGATTGGAAACGGGGTGTGTGTTCCCCACTTTCCGAGTTCTTGCTCCAGATTATCCCCAGATAATTCGTTCATGGGTGAGAAGTCACCAGGCCCAGGGGTGCCGCAGAGTGGGCAGACTTCAGGTGGGACTGGAGGCAGAAATCGTGAAGCCCGGGCTGGATGCTGAGATGCGGATTTGGGGGCCGTAGGGGGGTTGCCATCTGCCTGGCCCACTGGGTATGCGGGGGGGGGGGCTGTGCTGGGCACTGGACCCCTGGGTTTCCGTCCCGCCGCCTTCGCCAGGCCTCACATCCCTGATGTTGTGGGACACCCTTTGTGTGTCAGCGCCCCGGGCTGAGGAAGCCCCATGGGGCGTGACGGGCAGGATGTCAGTGGCGGGCGGATTCCAGCCTGACCAGCTCGTCTCACCCCAGCCCCTCGCCCCGGGCCGGACAACCCCTCCCGCGCTTTCATCCGGGGACTTCTGAGGGTCCTGGATCCCCAGCCGGCTCCAAACACCTAGGCAACCACAAAGGGCTGGCCGTGGAGGGAAAACAAACGTCCCCCTCAAGCCGGGCACCCCCCCTTGGCAGGGCACCCCCCTCTGCAGGGCATCCCTCCCCAGCTGGGTACCCCCACTCAGCTAGGCACCCCCTCAACTGAGCACCCCGTCAGCAGGACAAACCCCAGCCGGGCACCCCCCCTCAATCGGACACCCCCGTCAGCAGGGCATCCCTCAAAGCAGGCACCCCCCCAGCCATTCAGTCCCTCAGCCAGGCACCCCACCCCTCAGCAGGGCATTCCCCAGCCGGATACCCCGACTCAGCTAGGCACCTCCCTCAATCGGGCACCCCCCTCAGCAGGGCATCCCTTCCCAGCTGGGTACCCCCACTCAGCTAGGCACACCCCTCAATCGGGCATCCCCCTCAGCAGGGCATCCCTTCCCGGCCTGGTATCCCCTCAGCCGGGCACCCCCTCCTCAGCAGGACACCCCCCAGCCGGGCATCCTGTCCCGAAATACCACCATCCTGTTCTCAGAACAAAATAACAAACAAACAAACTGAGCCAGGCACCAAAGCACAGAAGCCAGGGATGCTCCGACAAATGTGTGCCCATGGGCACTGTCCTTGGACGCGGCCACACTGGCCTCCCCCGACACGGGGGACCTGTGACGGGGACTCTGGCGAGGTGGGAGGCTCCGGGAAGACTTCCTGGAGGAGGGGCGCTACAGCTGGGGCTGGGCGGGATGGGCACAAGTTCTCCAAGTGGGGAAACCTTGGCTTGTGTGGGGACAGTCGGGGTGACCCGGTGACGGCTGGGGAGAGAATGTTCCGGAAGGCTGGCAGGGAAGGAAGCATGGGGAGCAGGTGTGGTGCCATGGGCCTGTCATCACAGCTACTCAGGAGCTGGAGGCTCAGGGCCAGCCTCGGCTACACAGGGTCCAGCCTGGGCTACACCGACTCAACCGAGAAGAGGCGCAGGAAAATGTTAGCAACAGGCCAAGGAGGGCAAGGCAGAGCTCTCCCTGGGGCCCCTGCTGCCCGTGACCCCCGCGACAGGGGTCAACGCCCCTGCGCCCGGCCCGCCTCGCGCAAACACGCATATTTAAAGTAATGAAGATAATTCAAGAGGAAAAAGCAGCTCCGGGAACGCAGGCTCCCGTCTCCGGTCTGGGGAAACTGAGGCTCGGAGAACCGACACCCTCATCTAGGACCTGAGACCAAACTTTGGATTTGGGAAGGAGGGGTTGCCTGCCTCAGTTTCCCTTCCAAGCCAGATGGTCAGGACTCGGGGGTGGGGGCTCCCAGCCGCCCTTGCGCCCCGCGCCAGCGGCTCAGCCCGCATTAGCCTGATCCGGTTATCCGCGGGGCATGCGCACCGCCGGCCCCGGGGCCGCGCGCGGTGCTGTGTGTCCTGCGGGGACAGGCCCCCTCTCTGGTCCTGCGTGCGCCGGGTGCGCGTGGGGGCTCCCCGCGGAGGTCGCCGAGTCGCCCAGCCCCCCCTCCCCGTTTACACCCCTCTGCTGAGCGGTCGGCCGCCTCGGTTTCAGAACGCGGAGGGGGACCGGGTGGCTAAGCTGACATCCGCCACCTGAACCCACAGAACTGACTCCAGGGTTGCCCTCTGACCTGCGCGCGCACGCACGCTGCGGCGTGTGCTCCCACAGACCACACACAATGAGATGAACTCTCTGGAAAAGTGGGGCGCGGGGACACATTGGAATCGGGGCTTTGAGGTCCGAGCAGGAGTCTGAACAAATCAGGCCTCGCTCAGGGGCGCAGCGGCCCTGGAGTCCTCGCCCATCCCCCGCGCCGGGGACGGGGGGACGGCTGGGAGGGAGCGGCTGTGCCCCCCAGCCCACCGAGCCCCAAAGGCCACCCTGGGCCGGGGCCCCCACGGCTCATCGGAACCAGCTGTGCTCCGCACATGTTGTTGCTTTGCCCCCAGATGTGCGTCCCGCCGGCGGGTGGGGCCTTCGGAGGGAGGTGAGGACCCGAGCTCCAGGAGGCCTCAGTTTCCCCCACAGCCTGGGGAAAAAACTGCCAGTGCTGATGGGGAAACTGAGGCACGGACTCTGCCTAAAGCAGTACTGAAGACACCACCCCCCCAACCGGAAGCGGTGGCACGTCACCGTCACCCCAGCACTCAGGAGGAGCAGGAGGGTCAGGAGTGCAGGGTCATCCTCAGCTACATAGTTGAAGGCCAGCCTGGGCTACGCGAGAGCCTATGGGTCATGGAGGCGCGAGGAGGCTGAGCGCCATGGTGCCCCGGGTCATGCGCACCCCCGCGTACACGAGTGGGTCTGCTGGACACCACTGCAGATGGGGAAACTGAGGCCCGGGGGAGGGCAGGAGGATGCGGTGACCGCTGGGCCCCATCCAGGAGCCTCTGCGCACCGACGTCACCCCCAGCACCCCCCTTGCGTGCCCGACAAACCAGTCGGGTGACCCCAGACAGAGGGGCCATTGTTCGCGGGTTCGGAGCTCGGCTGGGGGTCCGCGGTCATCCCTGCCATCACGCTTCCTCATAGTTCAGAGAGGAAAAGGGGGGCACGGCCGTGGGGAGGAGAGGATGGAGGGGTGGGAGGGGGGCGGGGGAGGAACCGAGGCCCGGGCCCGGGGCGGGAGGCGGGCATGCCAGGGCAGAGACTCCACCGCGCACAGCGTGGCCAAGTGGTTAATTCCCGCCGGTGGGCGCGGAGGCCCCGGTTCGGTTCCCATCACCCGCAGGCCGCGCTCGGGCCCTGACACTCGGCCCGGAATACCCCGGGCTAGCCTTGGCTACTGGGCGGCAGCCGGGTCTTCGCCGTCACGTGACCCAGACTTAGCCCCGGCGAATGTCAGATGGGGACAAACGCACGCACGCGTGGTTTCCTGGGAGTATAGAGTATACAGTTGGTGTTCAATAACGGGGGGAGCGGCGGGGTCCAAGAAGGGCAGCAGCAGGGTCAGAGGTCAGGACCAGCAAGCCAACGCCTGTTCTGTGCCTCAGTTTCCCCAGCCTAACACAGGCACAGACGCCTCCTGTGTGCTCAGCGTCGGGCCTGGTGCGCACTTAGGGCTTAAAGAACGCGCGGGGCTGGGGCGGGGCCATGCAAATCGGATGCAAATGACTCCAGGCCTAGCAGGGGCCGCTGGGTAAACGGGGGGGGGAGCCGCAGGGATCCTGGGCCAGTGAGGGGGGCTGCAGAGGTGGAGGGAGGTGCGCTGATTATTAGACACCTACTGTGTGCAATGAGCAGGAGTACGGGTTCCCTGATGGAGGGGGCGTCACCCAGGGGCGGGAATGGGGAGCCTCCCCGGAGGGGGTGTGGCTTGGTAGGGGAAACTGAGGCACGCAGTGGGTCAGACAAGAGGCAGGGTGCCCGCTGTTGCACCCCGAGAGACGGCTGCATGCCCCCCGCCCGCGGGCGCCCACCACCCCGTGTCCCCGCAGGCCGAGGCCCAGGATGAGGCGCTGGAAGGCGGCGGCGCTGGTGTCGCTCGTCTGCAGCTCCCTGCTGTCGGTCTGGATGTGCCAGGAGGGCCTGCTGCTGGGCCACCGCCTGGGACCCGCGCTCGCCCCGCTGCGACGCCCGCCACGCACCCTGGACGCGCGCATCGCCCGCCTGGCGCAGTGTAAGCCCCGCCCCCCGGGGGAGGGGCCGCCCGGGGGCGGGGACCCGGACGGGGCGGGTCACGTGGGCGGGGAGGGTGGTTCCGAGGGGGAAGAACCACGCTGATCATCCACAAGCTTCCTCACACGACGGGGAGGCATGCACGTAGCCTAGGCTGGCCTCGAACTCCCGGAGCGGTCAGGCGGCCCCCGGAGCGGCGCTCCCGCCCCTGCCTCGGGAACGCCCTCCTTCCTGCCCGCCCCGCCACCGCAGACGCAGCGGGGAGCGACGGCGGCCACGGCACGGCGGGGACCAGGCGGTGGGGGGCCGTGGCCACGCCCCTCCACCGGAGCGCGCACGCGCAGGGCGATGCGGGGGCGGGGCCACCCCTCACGGCCCAATCCTCTGTCTCCCTCTTCCCGCCCCAGACCGAGCCCTGCTGCAGGGCGCCCCCGACGCCGTGGAGCTTCGAGAACTTTCCCCCTGGGCCGCGCGCGCCCCGGGCCCGCGCCGCCGGGCGGGCCCCCGACGCCGGCGCGCGCGGGCGCGGTCGGGCGCGCGGCCGTGCGGGCTGCGCGAGCTCGAGGTGCGCGTGAGCGAGCTGGGCCTGGGCTACACGTCGGACGAGACGGTGCTCTTCCGCTACTGCGCAGGCGCCTGCGAGGCGGCCGTGCGCATCTACGACCTGGGCCTGCGGCGCCTGCGCCAGCGGCGGCGCGTGCGCAAGGAGCGGGTGCGCGCGCACCCCTGCTGCCGCCCGACGGCCTACGAGGACGAGGTCTCCTTCCTGGACGTGCACAGCCGCTACCACACGCTGCAGGAGCTGTCGGCGCGGGAGTGCGCGTGCGTGTGACGCTACCTCACGCCCCGACCCTGCGCGCCTGCGCAGCGGCCGCGCCCACGACCCTCGAGGACTGAATTCACATAAAGTGTGGGAACCCTCGTGGTGCCTGTGCGTTCGCTCTGTGGGGTGTCGCGGGGGGGCCAGGCCGTGCTTCCGGGAGGAAGCCTAGTAGTGGGAGGTGGGCCTGCTGGAGGACAGACAGACAGGACAGGCCCAGGGCCGAGTTCGCCGCCACCCAAGCCTTGCTGCACCACGCACGCACATGCACACGCACACACATGCACGCATGCACACACACATATGCATGCGCGCACATGCACGCATGCACACACACATATGCATGCGCGCGCACATGCACACACGCATGCACACACACTGCAGGGGGGGCTGGAGTGCCGCTCAGATGTCAGAGAAGCAGGTTTGACTCCCAGCACCCAGGGGACCAGATGCTCCCCCCCCCCCGTGGGAGCGGCTCGCACGTGGTGCGCAGACACACGGACAGAACACCACACACACAATCAAGAGAGGGAGAGGGTGGTTAGGGAATAAGCAGAGAAGAGCAGAAAGACGTCCCGTGTGGTCAGGCAGGCCTGTTCTGCCCGCCCTGGAGAGGCTGAGGCAGGAGGGTGGCGAGGTGGAGGCCAGCCTGGGTCACGGCGTGCTGGCTCCGTGGGGCCGCTCTCTCGAGTCTAGAGAGAACCAGAGCTTTATCTCCTTCCACTGGCTAAAAATAACTGGCTGCCCACCTCCGGGAGGGGACAGGTCTGGGGCGCGTGCCAGCCCGAGCCGGCGCCTGCCGGGCAAAGCTGGGTCCCCAAGGACCCTTAGGACCTTGGCTGTGCCTGGAGGACAGGGTGGGGGGTACCGTGGGCTAGGGGGGCGGGTGTCTTGGCCTCGGTGTCACCTTGACCCCTGGCAGGGCTGGAGGTGCCGAGCAATTTTGGGTTCCCAGAGATGGGGAGGTGCGACCCACAATGGGGAATAGGGGGGAAGGGTGCTGTGTGACGAGGCTTTTCCTGGGGAGACTCAACATGCAACCCGGGTAGGTACCCCACCAAGGCCTGCTTGGTGAACGTGTTTTCCTGGGGTCACTGACAGGCATACGGGTGAGGGGCGACAGCTGCGTCACCAAGGCCCACCCCAGCGTGGGTGACGGCTCCCAGAGCTGGGAACCTGGAGTGTATCACACAGAATACACTCCGCAGCCACAGGACAGGCTGGAGGACGAGGTGCCTCAGCTGGTCTGAGCCTCTTGCACGCAGCTTGATTTCCTGAGCAGGCCCTCAGCTTGTGTTGTTCACTCGAGCAGTGGAACACACACACACACACACACACACACACACACACACACACACACACACACACACTTGGTTGGTTTCAGGGACTTCCTGAAGCTGTTTTGTTCACCTTCCTATTTAAAGAATCTTTAAGGTTCTTTCACGCAGGGTGAGATGCTTCAATGTTGGAGGGAACAGTTTGCGCCCAAATCTTCTACAGTGGTTCCCTGAGCCATGGAAGGGGTGTGACCATAGATGTCCACCTAGGGCCATGAATCGGACCATGACACAGTAACAGTCCCCTGTTCACTCACCGATGGTGGTGATTTGAGGCTGACAACAATGGTGATCTATGGCCGTGATGTCAAGACCCGCTGTTTCCTCTGGCTGGGAGGGGCCTAGTGAGTCTGGTGCGTTTCAGGGACTTCCTGAAGTTGTTTTGTTTACCTTCCTGCTTAAGGAGCTTCCTGCAGGATGCAAAGTTTCAGTAGAGGAAACTGATACTGAGGGCATTTTGACAGGCACATCACATCTACGTAGAAAAACCATGGATTTTGCTTTGCTGTTGGGGCCTAGGACCTCCCCAGCCGCGGGTGTTGTCCTGGTGCACAGTACCAGGCGTGAACTCGCGCTGTGGAGTGGCCCTTAAACCCAGTCGGAAGGCTGTTGGTCTCGCCCAGGACACCTGCCTGGCGTGTGGTGTCTCAGCACGCGTGGTCCATAGCTGAGCAGCAATGTTGGTGACAGTTCTCCACCAGGAGCGCCTCCTGCTGTGAAAGCCAGCTGCCAGGGTGGGGACTTCCTGGGCGGTCCCAGGGAAATGTCTCCATGCCCTGCAGTCACAGTGTGTGCGTGCGTATGGTGTCCTCAGCAGCAGGGTCTCACCGTCCAGTCCTGGCACAGAAGCAACAGCCACATCCTTTAAGTTTATGGGACCTCGGGGCCTTCCCGGGCCGACAGCTCACAGGGAAGGAGCCCTTGGCACTGGGGTCTGTAGGTGGATTCTTTTGTCTGTCCTCTCAGCTCCCAAATAACCACATGGAAGCTTCTTTTTAATTATAAACTCTCAGCTAAGAGATTAGGCTTGTTATTAATTTAACACACACACACACACACACACCATTATTATTATTTTTTTTTTTTTTGGTTTTTCGAGACAGGGTTTCTCTGTGTTGTTTTGGTGCCTGTCCTGGATCTCACTCTGTAAACCAGGCTGGCCTCGAACTCACAGAGATCCGCCTGCCTCTGCCTCCCGAGCACTGGGATTAAAGGCGTGCGCCACCACCACCCAGGTTACTTTTTTTTTTAATCACTCTACTTTTTGTCTCATGGCTTTCTTACCTTTACTCTGTACTGCCCATGCTGCCTCCTCTCCATCTGGCTGGTGACTCCCCACATCTCTGCCCTCCTTTCCAGCATCCTCTCTGCCCCGAAAATCCTGCCTAGCTATTGGCCATTCAGCTTTTTATTAAACCAATACAAGTGACAGATCTTCACAGTGTACAAAAGGATTATTCCACACCAGGGGTCTCCATTCAGTAACTTTCTGGCTTCGGGGAGTGTCCCATTCCACCCACCTAGGGTGCCATCTGGATTTAAATTCTTGGCTCTTCTCTTTAAGACCATTTTTCCTCCCAGTTAACTAAGCCTCAGCAGGGCTGTGAGGCAGGCACAGACGCCATTGCACCTGGGGTCTCTCCAATGGTTTTCCAAATCCGCAAGACACTCAGGCTGCCATTACATCATCTGTATAATGACTGTGTCCTGAAGATGGGCAGGACACCACAGCATCCCATAGTAAACAGTCTCAGTGAGATGCCATCAAAGTCCCTGTCATCTGTTCTCAGCAGTGTCGGGTGGCCCCAGAAGCTCACGGACCTCGCCGTTCTCTGAGCCGTTCTGTGTCCTGGAGCCTCCCTACATTTCTCCATGTCTGGTGAACTCGGAGCCTGACTGAGTCCACTCAGACCTATGCAGGGCCAAGGGGACCGAGGCTCTGCTGTCTCCCCGGGTCACACTGGCTCCAGGTTGGCGCGGTGGATGTAGCTTAATCGTCTTCGCCCGTGATGTTCTGTCTGTGAGCCTCCTGGAGACTCCTCAGCACACAGCGTGGTTTGCCTGTCAGCTCTTCCTTAGGAACTCCAGTGGACACAGGACAGACCCCTTCCTCGGCTTGGCCATTTTCACATCTCTAGGTTGCTCTCTCAATACACGGATGCTCTTTACATGCTAGTCTGAGTCGCTGAGAACTGTCAAAGCCTTTCCTTCTTTATAACGATCTTGTCCCCGCGCCAACTGGCTGAGCAAAGTCACTGAAGCTGCAAACGAGCCCTGAGCTCCCCAAGAGATCAACCTTTTCTTTAACTCCGCTGTGAACACAGTTCAAACACAGCTCCTCTTATCCCGAGTTCCCTCAGTAGGGTCCGCCCCTCCTGTGTGGTCCACCTGGTATTTGTGGGGACTCCAGCCAGAGATAACCAAGTGTTCCTAATGGCTCTGAAAAGCCAGTCCACCAGGGACTGATTCCCTCACACTGTCTCAAGTTATGCAGCCTTTGCCTTGAGGAGAGAGGGGAAGTCACGTGACCGAGTTTCCCTGTCTCCACGGCAGTCAGAGTGGTCCATCTGCTCCGTGACCCGCGGCCAGACTGCCACCGGCTCTTTCATTGCTTGTTTAAAAGTCTCTCCTAGTTCCAGCAGCACAGATAACAACGTTCCCTGGTCACCATAGCTTCTGGACCGTGGTTAATGCCCCATCTGCACGCTGGGTCACATGCTTCCCTTATTTTGGATTAAAGGTCGGACCTGCAGGTTGTCTTCTGTTGCTGTGTTCTCCTCCTCACTCTGCATCTCCCCACAGGTCCCAAGGTCTTGGGTCCCAGGAAAGGCTTTGGAGCACAGGTCTAACTTGTGATCTTTCCCTTCTGGCTGCCGAGCCTTAAGAAGCCTCCATCTCGTCCACCAGTTTATCTAATTCACTCGCCAGAGCCAAGACTAACACAGAGGATGCTGCCCTGTCTCCCTTTCTTGTTGCAATTGCTCTTTTACACAAACAACTTCCTGCTTGGCGCCATCCCCGCCCCAGGTGCATTTCTGAGTACTCACGATGGCAGCCTGACATCCTCTGCTGCCGCTGCCAAGCATGACCATTGTGTGCTAATCTTAAAGACTACAAAATGGTCTCTGAAGCTGTCAGTGTCTTCAGGGCATCTCTGTATTCCTGTGGAGGACCCCACTCATCAGGCAGGTCACCCCCACATACCACACAGAGGGAGATGCCCTGCTGGGATTCCTCCCGAGGACACTCCTGATCCTGGCGGCTCAGCCTCAGTTCCACCGCTCACTACCTACGTAGTCACCCCCCAGCACTCAGGGAAGGACGGCCCTACTGGAGTCTCCTCTGCGGTGTCTGCCACTCAGGCTGATGGCCTCAGGAGCATGCCTTGTCACCCACAGCCTGGACCATGCACTCCCCGACTCGTCCTTGGTTCTGCGGTGGCCCTCTTCAGGTGCCAATGTTGTGTGAAAGGAAGACTTTCCCTGGGGACACACAACACACACGTCCACTCACCTTAGTAGGCAATCCACAGCAGACCAAAGTACAGACGCCACCCAAGTCCCACTTGGTGAACATGAGTTTTCCTGTGGTCACTGGGTGAGGGGAGACAGCTGCGTCACCAAGGCCCACCCCAGATTGGGTGACAGCTCACAGAGCTGGGAACCTGGAGTGTATCACACAGCCCACAGGCCACAGGACAGGCTGGACAGTGTCCTTCCAGGTGCCTCAGCTGGTCAGAGCCTCTTCCAAGCAGCTGGGCTTCCTGAGGGGACCCTCCAGTTTTATTGCTCACTCTGGCAAGAAGGGACCTAGTGAAACTGGTTGGTTTCAGGGACTTCCTGAAGCTGTTTTGTTTACCTTCCAGCTTAAGGAGCCTCTCTGTAGGATGGGACGTTTCATCTGGGAGGAAGTAGCTGCCCAGAAAAGGGCAAGGTCACTTTAATCACAACTTGCTATGACCCTGGCATCTCCAGACACTTGGGTTGGGGGTTAGGGGGTGTCTGTCCCTGCCCAGCTTTCCCAATGGTCAGTGGACTGAAGACAGATGCACCACTGCCCCAGTGACCCAGAGTGGGGGCTCCCAAGGGCACCCTCTTCACCCAGATCAGCTCAGCGAGACCTCCGGGTGCCCTGCCGGATGCGGTACTGCCCCAGCCTGTGGTGTTCTCTGTGGGAGAGGGGTCGGGGCCAGGCCCCTGCCCCGGAGCCCTGTTCAGCCTCTCAGCTTCTTGAGACACGAGGAGTGAGGAGATGGATTTCCCGCTCTATTCCATCTGAATCAGCCAAAGGTGGCCAAAAGGCTGGAACCCCCCCACGCTGTGGAACCCAGTAACTGTTAGTGATTGTCCCTGGCCTCGGTCTCCCCAGTGTGGTCAGACCACGGAGCCTCAGAGCTGGTCTGGGAGTCCAAAGCTGTGCTCCCAGGCTCCCTTCCCAGGTGGGTGTGTGTCCCCATGCTCGGGAACGCAGCCTCCCACCCAGGCCTGCAGGGACCTTGGCCTCCTGTCTCCCACCCACTTCCAATGTGGAGCCGCAGAGCCGGGTGGAACCTACCAGGAGATGGAAACGTAAACAGAGTGTCTCCCACAGCCTCAGCTCTGCACCCGGGCTCTGGAGCCACACAGGGCCACCCAGGAGGCCGAGGCTTCCGATCACACCCACTCCCACTCTGTGTTGTTATTGCCGATGGTCTCCAGAAACCCGGGATGGCCTCCAACTCTCTATGTAGAGGAGGGAGGCCTTGAAGTCCCCATGTCCTGCCTCGACCTCCCAGGTGCTGACAGCAGGCATTGCACCTCCACTCCCAGTTGGGCACCCAGTTCTCCACAGTCCTGTGACTTCCTCCCCGAGGTGGACATCGGCCCGGCCTTCAGCACTCACCTGCTTCCCTGCCCAAACACCTTGGCCAAGTCGCCCACCTAGTGTGCCAGGCGCCTTTCCCTCACCCATGCCATCTCAGCCTGACCTACTCGTCTTCCTGGAATTCACGCCAGGGGACATCAGCTCTGAGAGGTGGCAGAGCTGGCAGCTGGCTGACCGGTCCTATGCATGTACATAGACATGGGGAGCACCGGCAGAGGCTGGCGGCTGGCGGTCCTCTGAGGTCGCTCTCCACCATGTGTTTTGAAGCAGGGTCGCCCCTCACTGACCATCAGCTGCCTACGCAGCAGCAAGACTGGCTACACAGCAGGCCCTGGGGCCCCCCTTGTCTCCAGCTGCCGGCAGAGGGGTTTCAGTCATACACTGCCATGCATGACATTTTACGCAGGTGTAATAGTGTTGACAGTGTCCTGGGATGGTCCTCAGTCCCCTTTCCTCCAGAGTGACAACCACAGGTGTCGCCAGACATTGTCTGAGCATCCCCAGGGGAAGGACACAGTCACCCTGCATGAGATTCATAGAATGAAGTCTCACGTCAGTTATTCCAATGCTCCCATCTGGACATTGGTGAGAGTATCACACTCCCACATCCGCAGGGATAGTTGTGTGATAAGGACCAAAAGCAACTGAGGCAGACCAGCCGGCCACCAGTGGGCGTGGGGGTGGGGGGGACCCTGGGGAGTCAGTGGCCCAGATCAAAGTTTGCTGGGAGCAGGTAAAGCAGGTATGTCTTAGGGTTTCTATAGCTGTGATAAAATGCCGTGATGAGTAAGTAACTTTGTAGGAATGGTTTTATTTCAGCTTACATGGCTCAGTCCATCATCCAGGGAGTCAGGGCAGGAACCTGGAGGCAGGAACTGATGCAGAGGCCATGGAGGGTGCTGCTTACTGACTTGATCCTCATGGCTTGCTCAGCCTGCTTTCTTATAGAACCCAGGACCAGCAGCCCAGGGATGACACCACCCACACTGGGCTGGGCCTCCCTGTCAATCACTAATTGAGAAAACGCCCCACAGGCCAATCAGATGGGGACATTGTCTCAACTGTAGCTCCATCAACCCAAATGACTCTAGCCTGTATCAAGTTGAAATAAAACTAGCCAACACAAGGTGTCTGTCACTCAGTGGCTACAGATGATGACTTTTGGTAGGACACTGACCGAAGGACCCTGGCCAGCCACCTCACTGGAACCAAGAGGCCACACTGGAGACCGTCTGGTACCTCTGGTCCCACTGCAGCTGCCTGCATGCCTTGCAGAAGGCAAGGGACATGCTCCACAAGCGAGGCCTGAGCGTCTTCCTCCAGCGGAAGTAACGCTGGTAGCTCAGGCTATCCCTGTCTAGCTCCTGCAGGTACTGAGCCAGGTCCTTTGGGCTCTGGAAATCATCCACGTGGATGAAGGCGTCAGGGGGCAGGAAGCGTTCATAGTTCTTCCTGCTGGGCCCCAGGACCACAGGCACAGCCCAGGCTTCCAGAGCATTCCTCCACAGCTTCTCTGTGATGTAGTCTGGATGGAGGGAGTTTTCGAATGCCAGGTAAAACTTGTACCTGGCCAGTGTCTGCATCATGTCCCGTTGGGGAAGCGGCATGTGACCTCGGCCATACACGTCCACATGGAGGTGACTCTGAAGGCTCAGGTAGTACAGCACCCGAGCCGACTTGGACTTCCAGTTGGACACAGCCCAGGCCACCAGGTCAGTCTTGGCAGACAGGTTGACCTGGGTCTGGACCGGAGGGTCTGTCCACGGCTCCAGCCAGCCATAGGGCGTGAAGATGTCAGAGTCAGCGCGATAGGACATGGTGAGGTTGAAGTGACCATCCAGCTCTGACAGCCGGCTACAGTGGCTGGGCGACTCCATGCTGAACCACACCCAGCGCTGGCCTGGGGGCCTCGGCTGAGGTGGCAGCAGTGACCTGGGATTGGCGCTGACTTCGCGGTGGTGGATGATGACGGCATCTGCCTGGGGGTACAGGCTCCGGTTGGTGGTCAGCCGGCAGTCGGCCGTGCCTGGGAGCATCTTGGAGCAGGGGGACAGAGCCACCGGCTCGTGGAAGGGCCATGTCCACAGTAAGATGAGGAGGGGCCTGGGGACAGGGGTAGCTGGGGTGGAGGCTGGTTCTGGGGAGCTACCAGGAGCTGGGGGGCTGGGTTGGTCGTAGGACACTCGGATGTAGGAGAAGAAGCAGAGAGCCAACAGCAGCTGCAGCAGCAGGCCGGTGAGGCATGGACGCCAGGGCCACTGTGCCTTGGCTGCTCGGGGCACATTCATGGCCTGGGGGACCTGGGAAGAGAGGGAAAGGCAGAGCAGGCCACTGGTCATCTCTGGAAAATGGCCAAATAAACACTTCACTTTTTTTTTTTTTTTTTTTAGACAGGGTTTCTCTGTGTAGTTCTGGCTATCCTGGAACTCGCTCTGTGAAACAGGATGGCCTTGAACTCACAGAGATCCACCTGCCTCTGCCTCCCGAGTGTTGAGATTAAAGGCATGTGCCACCATGCCCAGCACTCCACATTTTTAAAAATGTTTCAGTACAGGTCTCTTGTAGCCCAGGCTAGCCTCCATATCTGTATATAGCCTAGGATGAACTTTGCTTCTGTTTTGCCTCCCTCAGCCTGGCACTTGGATGTGGTGGACACATTGTGTATTGCCAACACACATCTGTATTGCCAGCACCTGAGAGGCATAGGCAGGTCGAGCTCTATGAGTTCCAGGCTAGCCTGGGCTATGGAATAATACCCTGCCTCTAAAAAAAAAAAAATCAAGAAATTCTGATGCTTTCATTGAAACACATTTAGAAATAAATGTGAAAACATAATATGATTTTTTTCCCCTTGTGCAATAGAGGTTTAAGAACCCTGGGTGCTTTGAAAATGCCACTGGCTCATCTTGGCCCCGAGGGCTGGTCACACATTGCCCATGCAGGTCACTAACGCTGCAAGTGTGAACTCGCCGATGGCCAGGGACGGACTCCAAGTGTCACATCTTGGGCTGAGCCTGGTGCCAGGGCTCAGTGAGCAGAGCGCTCCACAGCATTCCCAGAGCCACGGACGGCAGCAGATGTGCGCATGCCTTTCATCCAGCATTCCAGGGAACGAAGCATCTCCTACCCCGGGCATTGCCCACCTCTCCAGGGAATGAAACCAAAGCCCAGTGACCCGAGGCTCCCTGAGTGCAGATGCCTGCCAGCAGGGACAGCTTCCACAGAGACCAGGCTGCCAGCACAGCCCCTGCATTCCCCTGGGACTGACCCTTCTTCCTGTATAAAAAGAATCAGCCTGTATCACTAACTCTCAGCCATTAAAAACATTATGTGTACACACACACACACACACACACACACACTCAGAGAGAGACAGAGACAGAGACAGAGACAGAGACAGAGAGAATTGCCGGGGGCTGGAGATGTGGCTCAGTGGTTAAGAGTACTGGATGCTCTTCCAAAAGACTTGCATCTAATTCCCACAATCCACACGGTGGCTCACAACTTTTTCCAAGTCCAGCTCCAGAGGATCCAACACAGACATACATGCAGACAAAACACCAATGCATGTAAAACAAATAAATCTTTTAAAAGAAGGAGGAGGAGGAGGAGGAGGAGGCGGCCAGGTGGTGGTGGCCCACATTTTTAAAACTAGCAGAATTTGGGTGGCAGAGGCAGGTGGATCTCAGTGAGATTGAGGCCAGCCTGGTCTACAAAGAGAGTTCCAGGACAGCCAAGGTGTTCAAAGGAAAACCTTGTCTCAAAAAACAAAAAGAGCTGGGTAGTGGTGGGGCACCCCTTTAATCCCAGCACTTGGGATGCAGAGCCAGGCAGATCTTTGTGAGTTCAAGGCCAGCCTGGTCTACAGAGTGAGTTCCAGGACGGGTGCAAAGCTACACAGAGAAAACCTGTCTCCAAAAACCAAAAAAAAAAAAAAAGGAAGAGGGGGAGGAGATGATGGAGAAGATGGAGAAGGAGGAAGGAGGGAGGAGGAGAAGGAGGAGGGGGAGATGGAGATGGAGGAGGAGGAGAAGAAGGAAGAGGAAGAGATGGAGGAGGAGAAGATGGATGAGGAGATGGAGGAGATGGAGAAGGAGGAGGAGATGGAGATTCAGGAGATAGAGGAGGAGATAGAGATTCAGGAGATGAAGGGGAAGAGATGGAGAAGAAGGAGGAGGAGAATAAAGAGGAGGAGGAGATGGAGGAGAAGGAGGAGGAGATGGAGGAAGAGGAGAAGGAGGAGATGGAGGAGGAAATGGGGGAGATGGAGGAGATGGAGGAGGAGGAGATGGAGGAGGAGGAGAAGAAGGAAGAGGAGATGAAGAAGAAGGAGGAGGAGATGAAGATTCAGGAGATGGAGGAGGAGATGGAGGAGGAGATGAGAAGGAGGAGGAGGAGATGGAGAAGGAGGAGGAGGAGGAGATGGAGGAGGAGATGGAGGAGGAGATGAGAAGGAGGAGGAGGAGATGGAGGAGGAGGAAGAGGAGGAGATGGAGGAGGAGGAGAAGAAGGAAGAGGAGATGGAGGAGGAGATGGAGGAGGAGGAGATGGAGGTGGAGGAGGAGATGGAGGAGGAGGAGATGGAGAAGGAGGAGGAGGAGATGGAGAAGGAGGAGGAGGAGGAGGAGATGGAGGAGGAGGAGGAGATGGAGAAGGAGATGGAGGAGGAGGAGAAGCAGAAGAACAATTGCCAAATCCCAAATCCATTTGCCACTGGGGATTTGTGGAGTAGTGTCAGCAAGTAAGGGGGTTGGGTCCTGCCTCCAGCCCCTCACTGGGGATTCTGGGCGGGGCTCCACCCTGACCACGCCTCCAGCCCCTCACTGGGGATTCTGGGCGGGGCTCCACCCTGACCACGCCTCCAGCCCCTCCCTGGGGGATTCTAGGCGGGGCTCCACCCTGACCACGCCCCCAGACCCACACTTGGGTTCTGTGCTGGAATACTCTAATAAGTTATATACATATTGAATCCTCATAGTTGTGGATATGGATTTTTTTGTCTTTTAAAAATGTCGTGTGCATATGTCTGCATTGGTGTGTGCACGTGATCGTGGGTGCCCACGGATCACAGTGGTGCTGGATCTCTGAAGGTACAGGCAGCTGTAGATGCCGGACCAAACCCGAGTCCTCTGAAAGAGCACTGTGAGTACCTAGCCCCTGACGTGTTAGCTTCATCAGGTTACCTCTGCAGCACAGGCTGACCGTGGGCTCCGGATCCTCCCCAAGTGCTGGGATGGCAGACGTGTGCCACCACATGACACCACCACCACCACACACACACACACACACTCACACGCACCAACACACACACTCACACACACACACACACACGCACACTCACATGCACCAACACACACACACACTCACACGCACCACCACACACACACACACACTCACACACACACACACACCAACACACACACTCACACACACACATTCACACACACACACACACTCACACGCACACACACTCACACGTGTCTTTCTTGCTTGATTTTTTCTGGACATGATGCGGTGGTTTGAGAGAGTGGCACTGTTAGGAAGTGTGGCCTTGCTGAAGGAAGTGGGAAGGGTGTCACGGTGGGGGTGAGCTTCGGGGTCTCCTAGGCTGACCCCCGGGGACACAGTCCGATTCCTGCGGCCTGCAGATCCGATGTCTCCAGCACCATGTCTGCCCGCACACCACATTTCCCACCATCCATGAAGATTACAGACTGAGCCTCTGAACTGTAAGCCAGCCTCAATGAAACTAAAAAACAACTTCATGAGAGTTGCAGTGGTCATGGTTTCTCTCACAGCAACAACACGTGGTATCTGTCAGCAGTCAAGGCCAGTCTTCAACTCATGGCAACTCTCCTGCCTCAGTCTCCCAAGTTTTGGCATGCTGGGCATACTGTTCATGCCTTTACTCCCAGCATTCGGGAGGCAGGTATAGGGGCCAGCCTGGTCTACATAGAGAGTTCCAGGTTAGTCAGGGCCACACAGAGAAACTCTGTCTGGAAAAAATAATCTTAACCTATGTGTGTGGCGGTCAGGGGTCAACTTTGGGAAGTCTTTCTCTGTTCCACCTTCATGTGGGTCCAGAGATCTGACACAGATCGCCAGGCGGTTGCCACGAGTGCCTTTGCCCACTAGACCCCTCGTGGCCACACTTGGTTGCTTTTAAGGATTTTATTTTTATTTTATTTATTTTTATTTTTTATTTATTATTATTATTTTTTTTTTTGAGACAGGGTTTCCCTGTGTAGCCCTGGCTGTCCTGGAACTCAGAGATCCGCCTGGCTCTGCCCCCGAATGCTGGGATTAAAGGAGTGCGCCATCACCGCCCGGCTCTTGTTCCGTTTTTTAAGACAGGGTTTCTCTATTTTTGTAGCTCAATTGACCTGAAACTCGGCATGTAGACCAGGCTGGACTTGAACTCACAGAGTTCCATCTGACTCTGCCCTTTTTGGAGGATCTCACACACACACACACACACACACACACACACACACACACACACACCCCAAAGGGTCACTCCATTCCAAGCTGCCATTGGCAAACCTTCCCCCAATCCTCCTGCCTCAGGTTTTCAAGTGTCAGGGTGAGAGGCACATGCTACTGAGCCCCTTTATTTCTACAAAATAGAAAACGTCTACCCCTCCTACAGCAGGCACCCTAAGGCCCAGAGACTGGGAGCTGGGAGAGAGGGCAGGGGCAACCGCAGCCACACTGGGGTCCAGAGGCAGGGAGGTCGACAACCGGGATGGGAGGGTGAAGAAGAGACTGGGGGCAGGGGTCTAGGCATGGCCCGGAAGGGCGCGTGCGCACTGCAGCAGGGTGGGGGTAGGCTGCCACGTGGGGATCCCTCACCCCGGAATCCTCTATCTCCCTCGCTCCTCCTGCGCAGACCGACGTCTGCCGCAGGCAACAGAGATGCAGCAGATCTTCGAGATCTTCTCCTCGGGCTGGCAGAGTCAGCGCGTACAGCCTGCGCATGTGCAGCCAGCGAATGCACGTGCAGGCCACCAGGGCGGGTTTCCTTCCTGCGCCTGCCAGACAGCGCCACAGCCAGACCCACCTGCGCCTGCGTGCGGACCTCACCCTCGAGCCCCAGCTCTGTGATTGGGGAGTGAACTGGGGCTGAAGTGGGGGGGGGGGTGTCCTAGTGTCCTAGGAGAAAAGGGGAAGCAGATGGGAAGGCCGAAGCCTGGGGGACGGCTCGGGGCGTGCATGCCGCTTTGCAAGCTCGAGGACCTGACTTGGATGTTCCGGGCCCACGTGAATAGCTGTAGGTGGCGACACAGCACAGTGGCCCCAGGGCAGGCGGGCTGGGCGCGCGGGGAGGGCAGGATCCTGGGACTGGGGTGTGGCGGGAGGAGCGGCCCCGGAAAGCCAGGGGTCGCGTGGCCCAGGCCTGTCATCGAGCGTTCCGGAGGCGCAGGGATCAGGGGTTCGGGACCGAGCATGGCGACCTCTCGAATTCCAGGCCCGCCCGAGACTGTCAAACCAAACCCCAAGGAAGAGAACGCGCAGCGGGACAGCTGTGCGCCCCTGCTCGTCCGCGCCACTCGTGACAGACCCAGGCTGGGGCACGCGGGTGGAGGCCGGAACCGCTCGGCTGCTAAGTCTGAGGCCTGAGTGGACCCCGGACCGCCGCACCGAACTGGCTCCCGGTGGCCCTGTCCTGTCCCTTCCGCCACCTAAAAATAACTCACTGCCCACCCCAGGAGGGGACGGGCCTGGGGCGGGTGCACAGCTGGGTCCCCAAGGACCCGGATGCTGTGCCCCTAAAACCTTGGCTGGCTGGGGAAGGACAGGAGGCGCCATGGGCTGGGGTGCCAGTGTCTTTGTCTTGGGGTTACCTTGACCCTCGCAGGCCTGGGAGGTGCCAGGCAGGATTGGGTTCCCAGAGATGGCGGTCTGTGCGTCCCACGAAGGGCGAGGGCACTGAGATCCCAGTTTGCTGTGACCCTGCCATCTCCAGACACTTGGGTTGGGGGTTAGGGGGTGTCTGTCCCTGCCCAGCTTTCCCAATGGTCAGTGGACTGAAGACAGATGCACCCCTGCCCCAGTGACCCAGAGTGGGGGCTCCCAAGGGCACCCTCTTCACCCAGATCAGCTCAGCGAGACCTCCGGGTGCCCTGCCGGATGCGGTACTGCCCCAGCCTGTGGTGTTCTCTGTGGGAGAGGGGTCGGGGCCAGGCCCCTGCCCCGGAGCCCTGTTCAGCCTCTCGGCTGCTTGAGACACGAGGAGGGAGGAGATGGATTTCCCGCTCCGTTCCGTCTGAATCAGCCAAAGGTGGCCAAAAGGCTGGAACCCCCCCACGCTGTGGAACCCAGTAACTGTTAGTGATTGTCCCTGGCCTCGGTCTCCCCAGTGTGGTCAGACCACGGAGCCTCAGAGCTGGTCTGGGAGTCCAAAGCTGTGCTCCCAGGCTCCCTTGCCCAGGTGGGTGTGTGTCCCCGAGCTCCGGAACGCAACCTCCCACCCAGGCCCGCGGGGACCTTGGCCTCCTGTCTCCCACCCACTTCCAAGTGCCAGCCGCAGAGCCGGGTGGAACCTACCAGGAGATGGAAACGTAAACAGAGTGTCTCCCACAGCCTCAGCTCTGCACCCGGGCTCTGGAGCCACACAGGGCCACCCATGAGGCCGAGGCTACCGATCACACCCACTCCCACTCTGTGCCTGAGCACCCCCAGGGGAAGGACACACACAGGGTCTCATCTGGATGTCTGTGATAGTACCATGCCCTACAACCACCACAGGCGTTAGCTGTCCTATGCACCACAAGGAACTCAGGCAGACCCACCACCCACCAGCGGGAGGGGGCAGGGGGCAGGGTGGGAGTCAGTGGCCTGACGTACTGTGTTGGGATCAGGTTCTCTTGATAGGGCTCAGGCTTCTGGCTACCCACAGCCCCAGTGGGCAAAGCTCTAGGTGAAGACAATGGAACCAAGGCTCTGGGCAGCTGAGATGCCCGTCAAGGGGTCCCAGTTAACGCGGACATCTGTCACCCAGGGGATACAGATGATGATTTTGGGTGGGATACTACCTGCAAGACTCTGGCCAGCCACCTCACTGGAACCAAGAGGCCACACTGGAGACCGTCTGGTACCTCTGGTCCCACTGCAGCTGCCTGCATGCCTTGCAGAAGGCAAGGGACATGCTCCACAAGCGAGGCCTGAGCGTCTTCCTCCAGCGGAAGTAACGCTGGTAGCTCAGGCTATCCCTGTCTAGCTCCTGCAGGTACTGAGCCAGGTCCTTTGGGCTCTGGAAATCATCCACGTGGATGAAGGCGTCAGGGGGCAGGAAGCGTTCATAGTTCTTCCTGCTGGGCCCCAGGACCACAGGCACAGCCCAGGCTTCCAGAGCATTCCTCCACAGCTTCTCTGTGATGTAGTCTGGATGGAGGGAGTTTTCGAATGCCAGGTAAAACTTGTACCTGGCCAGTGTCTGCATCATGTCCCGTTGGGGAAGCGGCATGTGACCTCGGCCATACACGTCCACATGGAGGTGACTCTGAAGGCTCAGGTAGTACAGCACCCGAGCCGACTTGGAGTTCCAGTTGGACACAGCCCAGGCCACCAGGTCAGTCTTGGCAGACAGGTTGACCTGGGTCTGGACCGGAGGGTCTGTCCACGGCTCCAGCCAGCCATAGGGCGTGAAGATGTCAGAGTCAGTGCGATAGGACATGGTGAGGTTGAAGTGACCATCCAGCTCTGACAGCCGGCTACAGTGGCTGGGCGACTCCATGCTGAACCACACCCAGCGCTGGCCTGGGGGCCTCGGCTGAGGTGGCAGCAGTGACCTGGGATTGGCGCTGACTTCGCGGTGGTGGATGATGACGGCATCTGCCTGGGGGTACAGGCTCCGTTTGGCGGTCAGCCGGCAGTCGGCCGTGCCTGGGAGCATCTTGGAGCAGGGGGGCAGAGCCACCGGCTTGTGGAAGGGCCATGTCCACAGTAAGATGAGGAGGGGCCTGGGGACAGGGGTAGCTGGGGTGGAGGCTGGTTCTGGGGAGCTACCAGGAGCTGGGGGGCCGGGTTGGTCGTAGGACACTCGGATGTAGGAGAAGAAGCAGAGAGCCAACAGCAGCTGCAGCAGCAGGCCGGTGAGGCATGGACGCCAGGGCCACTGTGCCTTGGCTGCTCGGGGCGCATTCATGGCCTGGGGGACCTGGGAAGAGAGGGAAATAATAGGAACAGGAGGTGTGAATGTTATTATTCACGGGCATTTAAATTTTCAGAAGTGTCCTGTGTAGCCCAGGCTGGCCTCTGATAGCTGAGTAGCCAAGGATGACGTTAATGCCTGGCCTCTCTGGCCTCCATCTCCTGAGTGCTGAGGTGACAGGCATGTGCCACCATGCCCAGCTAAATCTTGATAGAAGCAAAGAACCAGAGACCCATGACCTGACCCCTCAAGTCCTCATCCTCCTTAATGCTGGGAGAAATAACCCTCTACTTGGGCTGGAGACCCCAGGAAAGGTTGCTGTCTGGTCCCACCTGGATTCCACGCTTTTCTTCAATTTCAGGGAATACAGAGCTGGTAGAAAATCTCACAGAAGTTTCTGGAGTTTTGATTTTAGGATTCTGGCTGGAAGGGATAAGACTACAAGTTTGAGGCTGTATATGAAGTCCCATATTCATCCAGTAGATGAATTTCACTTTTGGGGACCTCTGCTCTCAGAGACGCCATGGAGCCCTGGAACCATCTATCTTACAAAAGGGGAAACTGAGGCTCAGAGACAGGCATGCATCCAGCCATGTACACTTCAGTCACCAATGACCCAGACCTGCCATTCCCCTGCCCAAACTTCCCTCCATTTTCCAGTTAGTGCCCCAGTCCACAGACAACCCAGGTCTGAAGGATGATGGGATGCCATCTTTGGGTGCCTGCTCACTAGGGGACCAAAGAGCCCTTTCGGCATGGTTGTTGGGAGCTGCATAGGTCAATGTCAGACATCTTCCTCACTTGTTCTCTGCCTTACATTTAGAGACAGAGTCTAGATGGTCCAGTTGACTGAGGTCCCAGTGATCCTCCTGTCTCCACTTACCAGCCCTGGCATTTGAGGCATGTACATATACAGGCATTTTTATGTGAGCACCAGGGATTTGAACTCAGGCCCTCATTCCAGGGCGGCAAGCCCTTTACAGACTGAGCCAACTCCCCAGCCCTTATTGTGGTGGTATTGTGTCCCCCAATATATCGTGCACCCTAATAAACTCATCTGGGGTCAGAGAACAGAACAGCCACTGGATAGACATAGAGGCCAGAACAAGGTGGCATTCACACCTTTAATCATAGCCTTCTGGAGGCAGAGATCCATCCAGATCTCTGTGAGTTCAGAGCCACACTAGAAACAACCAGGCATGGTGACTCACGCCTTTAATTCCAGGAAGTGATGGCAGAAAGGTATATAAGGCGTGAGGACCAGGAACTAAGCCTGGTTGAGCATTTTAGACTTTCGAGAAGCGGTTCAGCTGAGATCCATTTGGATGAGGACTCAGAGGCTTCCAGTCTGAGGAAACGGATCAGCTGAGGAAATGGCCAGGTGAGGTTAGCTGTGGCTTGTTCTGCTTCTCTGATCTTCCAGCATTCACCCCAATACCTGGCTCCAGGTTTGTTGTTATTAATAAGACCTTTAAGATTCATGCACATCTGGCACCCAACGTTCGTGGTACGAATTTTCGAAAAAGCTACTTGCCTGTGGCCTTGCGGGCCCCAGCCTCAGACCCAAGCTACCCTCAGCCAGTTGTAGTGGTGCACACCGGTAGGATTTACTGAAGGAGGCAGAGGCAGGAGGATCCTGAGTTTGAGGCTGGCCTAGGAGGCTTGCTAAGGTGAAGCTTCGGCCTGGGCCCAGCCACAAACGGTGGCAGTGGGACCATGGAGGCAGCGGCTGCTGCTCCGAGTTGCTGGCTCCTTCTCATCGTGTTGGTGACTGCGGTGATGCTGCTACCTGGGACGAAGGGTTTACTGCTGCTGGTTCAGAGAAGAATTGCCAGGACCATGGTGTTACAAGAAAGCATCGGCAAAGGTCAGTTTGGAAAAGTTTGGCAAGACAAATGGCGGGGAGAAATTGCTGTGAAGATTTTCTCTTCTAGGGAAAAAAAAAGAGGGGGCACCGCGTTTGTTCTTATTAATAAGACCATTTAAGATTGTTCGTGCTACAAACCCAGAAGGACAAACATGGTATGTACTCACTCATAAGTGGATTCTAGATATAAAGCAAAGAACAATCAGACTGCAACCCACAGAACCAGGGAGGCTATATATATAGCATGGGGCGGGGGGACCCTAGGACGACTGTGGCTAATAATAAGTTTTGGTTTTACTCAGTTACTGAGCAAGCCTCACTGAAACATTTCACTATTAAGATAGGAATTTATACTGTATCTAGCTGATAATAGAAAAATAAATTAATTAAAAAAGAAAAAAGAAAAGAAAAATTTGAACTATTTAAAAAAAAAACCAAACAAACATATTTTACTAAAGTAAAAAGGGGGAACTAGGGACTCATCATTCCTCTCCACATTCTATTCTTTCCCTTGTTTTCTATATTTTAAATTTTTAATCAGTGGACTCTGCTGGAGTATCTGCTGCAGATAAGCACTGGAGGGCTCCTGTTGCAAATCATCCTCTGGTGTGATGGAAAGATCTTTCTACTGGCACTTGGAGGGGCTCAATCTGGTGTTGGTGTGGGCCCGGGGATCTGTTTGTGTCTTTCCGCAGGACAATGAGGTTCCTTTTTGGTTCCTGAATGCTGTGTGCGCCCTGTGGCTGCTGCTGAAGCCCAACATGGCAGAGACCTATCGGGCCTTCATGAAAAACTCTCCCCTTCTGATGCCAATGGGGATTGAGAGCCCAATATGGCCAGCCTTGGCAAACATTAACGTAAGCCTAGGAACTGTAGCCATGCGGTTGGATTCTCCAGAAGGTAATGTATGGTAACTACTTTTTCAAGTATGTTTGAGAACGTGTCACCCAGACACCTTGGAGATTAAGGTTAGCCCTGAAGGTCACTGACCTTCATTTGTTCACAGTAGCATGCCAGCTAAGCCTTTTCATTTTCACAATCCTCTTCAAGCTGGTGTAGTACCTACTTTTCAGGAGTGGCTCTGTGTAACATTTTTTGGCCTCCTGAAGTTCATTTAGCCCCCTTTGAAGATACCTTAAAATTTATGAGCCTGAATGTAGCCATTATGAGGCCATTAGTTCTGCTCCTTGTGAGCTGCCTGTTTTTTCTTTATGGTTCTCAGTTGTTCTTTTACAGAGCTGCCAGCTTAAGTCGTGCCGGGATCAAGAAAAACAGGCCTTGGTGTTACTGGAGTTGTATCCATGCCAGTGGATGTCCACACAATCCAGAAGAGAATCTGACATTGCTGCTGCCGCTCTTGCTGTTATAGCAATGGCACACACCGCTGCTACTGTTTCTGGGATTGCCATTTCATAATTGGTTACTACAGCTAGCACAGTGGAGACCCTGGCAGCAAAAGTAGCTACCACAGTTAGTTAGTCTTTCATTCTATTGGGCATGATAAATTTAATTCAATAGTTATATACATCTCGATTGGCTTTGAAAATTATAAATTTATAAACTCAAGTTCCATTTGCTTTTGGGATACTATCTTACAAGGACTCCAACGTACAGTATGGCTCGATAAGGAAGGGAATGGCTCAGGTGCCTTTAGCCTACTGGCTATGGGTGGGATAGGACCTCTGTTGGTCTTTTCTGTATTGAACACACAGATTGCAAGCCCAGTGCCACTTTGAGATCTTTGGCAGCAATTAACTATGCAGCTCACACACGATTGAGCCGGTATGATAATGAGTATTCAGAGATGGGTAATGCCTGGAGGGCACTCACCAACCTAAGACAGAGCACCTGTGTGGCCTGGGCAGGCATCTCCATGACGGGTAAGGTGACCTGCTGATGCAACCTAAATCAGAAGCTCATTTTGTAGTAAAAGGGGGACCTGCAGGGCCCTGGCCCTCTGTTTTCGGTAGCTATTGCCTTGCTTGCTGACCTTGACCAGATGTCCTCCCTATGATAATTCCCTGCCGGGTTCCACCCTTCTGAATGCTTAAGGGAAGTTCCTTGTCTGTGTATCCTGCATACTGGGCGTTAACAGCTTAGATGCAAGATTGTAAAACATCAGTTCAGTAGCAAACTTCTGCACTCTGGGGTTCTCCCATTGTGCTGTAAGCCTGTATTTAAGGTCTCCTCCCTCCTTCAATAAATGGCATTCGGCATTCAAAAAAAAAAAAGATTCATGCTACACCTTATCTTTTGGATTTTTGAGATAGGGTCTCCTGTAGCTCAGGCTAGACTTAAACCCATAATGATCTCCCTATTTCAGCCTCCTTGGATGCTGAGGTGTTCCTTCCTCCTTGCCTGACTCAGACTTTGGGATTTGAACTCGAACCATCCTTGCATTCCCCTGTGCCTTTACCTCAGCCAGTGGCCACACTGTGCAGGAGCAAGCTCACCGAGCAGTGTGTTCACAGGGGCACTCTTCAAAAAGATTGATTGACTGATTGATTGACAGGTCACGCTATGTGTCCCTGGATGGCCCTGAACTCCTGGTCCTCCTGGCTCAGGTTCCCCAGGATGCTGCTCACCAGCACCCGCTAACACACCCAGAGCTTCACTTTCAAAAATGCTTCCCCCTCCCCCCGCCAATTGACATTTAAAAGTTTTGTTTGTTTGTTTGTTTTTGTCTGAGACCAGGTCTCTCTGTGTAGCCCTGTCCATCCTGGAACTTGTTCTGTAGACCAGGCTGGCCTGGAACTCACAGATCCATCTGCCTCTGCCTCCTAAGAGCTGAGATTAAAGGCGTGCGCCACCACACTGGACTAAAGTTGCTAAAAATGTTTCCCCATGAAGTAGTTTTTTAACCCATTCTTTCCAACAGCTGACATTTTGTTATCCTGTTCCACAGAACTCAAGCCATCAGCTCCACAAAGAGTCACCTAAGGGAGCCTAGGGGAGTCTCGGTGGAGGAATGTCCCAGGTCAGATTGGCCTGTGGCCATGTCTGTGGGAGATGGTTGGTCTGGGGTCTTAATTGATAGAGGCGGCCCCAGTCCACTGTGGGCAGCACCCCCCCCCCCCCCAAGCAGGCCATCCCGGGCTGGGCAGTGTTCCTCCGAGTTCTTGCCTCAGTTCCTGTCTTAATTCCATTCACGATGGGCTGTAAGACAAATCCTTTCTCCACTAAGTTCCTTTTGGACAGAGTGTTTTACAACAGACACGGAAGAATAACTAACAGAATGCCTAAAGTGTAAGCTATGTACCCTCTTGCCAAGTCTTTATGTAAAAGAATACGAGGTCAAAAGGATGGACTCCCACCCTGAAGGAGAGAAACAGCTCCTGCCAGTTGGCATCTGACCTCCACGCACAGGCCAGAGCTGCGTGGACACACGATAAATTAACTAATGTAATTTTTTTTTTTTTTACAAGAAAGGAGTCTCTGGCACTGGCTGACCAGCGTTCACCCCCTTTCCCAGGTGATGGTGGCACAAGCCTTTAGTCCCAGCACTCGGGAGGCAGAGGTGAGTTCCAGGACAGCCAGGACTGAAAACAAAAGCAAAACAAAGCAAACAAAAAAGGAGATCGAGAAAGGAGTGTGCACTGGCGGGTTAGTAACTTTCTCTGTGGGTCACACGTGGGAATATCGTTGTGGGTCTGGCAGACTATGGTGCAGTTTAGGGAACTGAGAAAGTTCTGGAGACAGGAGGCCAGGGATGGCGGCTGGTAACAACCTCATTGTCATATCTCCTCACTGGGGAATTCAGGGCTCCACCCTGACCACGCCCCCAGCCCCTCACTGGGGATTCTGGGCGGGGCTCCACCCTGACCACGCCCCCAGCCCCTCACTGGGGATTCTGGGCGGGGCTCCACCCTGACCACGCCCCCAGCCCCTCACTGGGGATTCTGGGCGGGGCTCCACCCTGACCACGCCCCCAGACCCTCACTGGGGATTCTAGGCGGGGCTCCACCCTGACCATGGTCCCAAGTCCTTACTGGGGTGTATGTGTGTGTGTATGGGTGGGTGCTCCATCCCATAGTCTTCTTGTTTACATTCTCTGTCCTATAATTTGAACCGCAGGTTTGTGCGCTGTAAATCCAGGCAGGTAGGTAGGTAAAGGATAAATTAGTGTTTAATCTGGTCTCCTAGCAAGGTATTTGGAAAGAAAGTAGCGTGACAAGTTGGCCCAACCTTGGGTTTGAGTGGGTCCCTTCAAGTCACTTGCTGTTTATTACTCTGAGGGATTATGTGTCTCAAGTTAACAGAGTTCCGTTTTTACACAGTGTCGCACAGACCTGGTCTGGGCAGCCCTAACCGATAGGGAATTATGGCTTACGCAAGGCACCTGAAGAGGACAGATGGAGAGCAAAGAAGGAGGGTCAGATCCCATCCACACCGACCCCAAGTTATTTTCCCTAGAGCCATAGGAAAAGTCCACTTTCCTGCAATGGAACAAAAGTCAATAAAAACAAAGCACGCAACAAAAGAAAGGGAGACGCCCTAAAATGGTAACACACTCATGACCCCAGCACTCCAGACACTGAGGCCGGAGGATGGAGCATTCATGCTAACCTGGACCTCATCTCAGAACAGACAAAACGGAGAGCGAGGGTCGGGACTGTGGTCAGCGCTTGCCCAGCACAGGGAGCCTTGGGCACTGCCCCCCAAGCCAGGCATGGTGCAGGCAGAGGCAGGACAATCAGGAGTCAGGGGCATCCTTGGCTACATAAGGAGTTGGAGGCCAGCCTGGGCTCTGTGAGACCCTCGGAAAGAAAGAAAAAACAACTGGAGACACAAGCGGACGCCACCCCCGGCGGGTCCGTCCCTTCTTGGTCCTCCGGGAAAACCCAAAGGCCGAGGGCCCTGTGGACTGTATGATTCCTAGTTCAGCGCTGGGTTGGCGTAAGGTTTAAACTCCTCTGACTCTGTCCCTGGAAAGGCAGCGACACTCTGCCTGCCCCGCAAACCCAGGTCCACCCGGCCTCTGCAAAGCCCGTGAGCGTGGGCTGCCGGCTCCGGTTCCGGCCTGGACAGCTCTGTGAGCCACCAGACCCTCCCCACCTGGGCAGGGCAAGGCCCTGCTGCAACAGGAATAAAAAGTAAGCAAGATAAGGGTAGACTAGAGGAAGGACAGGCTAAAGAGGTCTCTCCCAAGAGAAGTGCTCTGGAGGGGGGCAAGCGCAATGGTCCTCCCGAGTGGCCTTACCTGGAGCAGAAAGCAGCCGCAGCCCACAGCACCAGCTCTGGAAAGGGAAGAAGGAAGTAAGTTGTAATTGTCACCTTTATGCTTCCTCCAGATGACCCAGCCCATTTTCAGCCCCCCCCCCCAGCCACGTGCATCAGCTTCCAGAAGAATGATGCCCTAAATTAATGTCCCACCTACGCCTTTGTCTGAGGCCTTAGAGCAGGCCTTGTGTGAGTCACTGCCTCGGAGGTGCTAGTTCCCTAACAGAGTGCCAAAGTGGGCGCTCAGGGTTCCTGGACCCCCTGTCTGAATGAAAAAGAGGGGGGCAGGAGAGCCCGCGCAAAGGCCCAGACGCGGTGAAAATTTTGTCCGGAGTTCTTTCAGCAGCCGTGGGAATGTTGTAAAGCAGATCTCCATGACAGCGGATGACGAAGCTGGAGTGGGTCACGAAGTCACCCTCTAGCACAGGGCACCGGAGAGCCGTAGAGGTGTGGGGCAGAGGGATGAGCTCGTGGGCTTGCGGACTCAGTGGACGGGACGGGCAGATGCCGGGGCGATGGTGCAGCAAGGTCATGCACTTGTGACTGAAAAGCCATCGTCTCCTTCCGTGAGTTCTCGTGGCTCTCGGGGAAGCTTTTCCCCCCTCTCATGGTGGATGGAGAATGTTCTGGAAGGTTAATTTCTCAATCAGAATCTGTCCTCTCTTGGGGACGGAAACCTCAGGCTGAAGTCTCCATTCTACCAAGTTGTTCTGCTTTGTTGAATGTCCTGGGGAACTGGTTCACTGAAGGAAGTGGTTGCCCTCTCTGAGGCTGGATTAGTCTGGATTAGTGACTCTTTCTTTACACAGAATGACTTCTGGGTTGTCATTCTTAATGTCACCATGCCCTAGGCCCACGGCCAAGCATTGGGTGAGTGAGTTTCGGACTCTGTGCAGCCTCCATGTGTAGATACCTCTTTCAGGAAGCCTCCCCAGACAGATGCCCCCATCCTTCCAGCTTTCTGAGTTCCGTGGGTTTCTGATGGCTCAAGCTGCTTCTCCTGGCTGGGCTGAGGACAAGACAGAAGAACCGGGAAACGCTGGATTGTATTTCATAGAATAAAATGAATTTTTTATTTGGTTTTTCAAGACAGGGTTTCTCTGTGTAGCTCTGGCTGTCCTGAAACTCACTCTGTAAACCAGGCTGGCCTTGAACTCACACAGATCTGCTTGCCTCTGCCTCTGGAGTGCTGGGATTAAAGGCGTGCGCCACCATGGCCCAGCATAAATAAAATGAATTCTAAAAGCAGGTCTCCAATGGCGGGCTGGAGGGCGCTTGTCATTTAAGATGTCTGTATGTGTGGTTGCGGCTTTGAGCCTGGCTTTCGGTCACCGAGGCAGCCAGAGCTGGGCTCTGTTCCCAACTTCTACGGCACAGCATGCTGACCCAAAGTCCAGCAGCAGGCCTCTTAGCTGAGATTTGATTTCTAGATGTCCCCCAAAAGCCACAAGGGGAGCTTGGCCCCAGCATGACTTCCTGCCCCAGAGGCAGTGCGTGGCGCCCTCTGGGTACCCCACCCACCTCTGGCAGTAAAGGGCTCGCTCTCATTTGACCCACGGCCAGATGGATTGTGGGGGAGGGGCGCTGGGGCGCACCACACCGTAGCACCCAGGTGTGAGGGCCCCTAAGGCCCCCGGGGCAAGAGGCGTTCATCCATCAGCAGGTCGCTGTGGGGTGCAGGCTGCGGTGGGATCCAGCGGGCTCGGGGCTGGCAGGAATTTTCCACACTCCTAAGCCCGACCTGCTGAGCCTGCTGCAGGTTGGAAGTCCCTGGGTGCAGCCCTGTGCAGTGATGAAGGCCAGACCGCTACACCAGGGGCTGACGCTCCCGGGGCAGTACCCTGACCCCGGGCTGAGCCCTGATCCTCAGCTGATCCGCTGACCCCAGGCTGAGCCCAGGCTGAGCCCTGATCCTCAGCTGATCCGCTGACCCCAGGCTGAGCCCAGGCTGAGCCCTGATCCTCAGCTGATCCACTGACCCCAGACTGAGCCCCGATCCTCAGCTGATCCACTGACCCCAGACTGAGCCCCGATCCTCAGCTGATCCGCTGACCCCGGGCTGAGCCCTGATCCTCAGCTGATCCACTGACCCCGGGCTGAGCCCTGATCCTCAGCTGATCCACTGACCCCGGGCTGAGCCCTGATCCTCAGCTGATCCGATGACCCCGGGCTGAGCCCTGATCCTCAGCTGATCCGATGACCCCGGGCTGAGCCCTGATCCTCACCTGATCCACTGACCCCGGGCTGAGCCCTGATCCTCACCTGATCCACTGACCCCGGGCTGAGCCCTGATCCTCACCTGATCCGCTGACCTCGGGCTGAGCCCCGATCCTCAGCTGATCCACTGACCCCTGGCTGACCCCGGGCTGAGCCCTGATCCTCGGCTGATCCGCTGACCCCAGGCTGAGCCCTGGTTCTGCTTTGACTCCTGATCTTGGGCTGAGCCCAAGTTTTAACTGAGCCCCAACTCTGAATCTCAATTGCAGATAAGGGGAGGCTTAGGGTTCAGGACCCCAGTTCCATCGTGCCCCTTCTGACCCCTCCCAGAGAACACCATCTGTCCATGGAAACTAGGTAGGAATGACCCAGCAGCCCTGTCTGTGAATGACTAGAAATGAACCCCACGGTTCTATGTGTACATGTGTGTGTGTGCATGAGTGTGTGTGCCTGTGCATGCGTGCTCCTGTGTGTACGCATGACTGGAAATGAACCTTCAGCCCTGTGTGTACATGTGTGTACGTGAGTATGTATGTGTATGTGTGTGTGTGTGTGTGTGTGTGTGTGTGTGTGTGTGTGTGTGTGCATGCCAGGAAATGAACTCATAGTCCTGTATGTGTGTGTGAGTGCCTGTGTGTGTGTGTGTGTGTGTGTGTGTGTGTGTGCATACATGACTGGAAATGAACCTTCAGCCCTGTGTGTGCATGTGTGTGTGTGTGAGTGTGTATGTGTGTATGCATGTGTGTGTATGTGTGTATGCATGTGTGTGTGTGTATGTGTGTGTGTGTGAGTGTGTATATGTGTGTCTGTGTGTCTGTGGAGGCCAGAGGTCAGCCTCGACTGTCCACCTTGTTGTTCTGTCTTGTTTTCTGAGGGTCTCACTGGCCTGAGCTCCCCAGTTCAGCTGGGCTGTTCGAGTGAGGAGCCCAGGGACCGTGCTGTGTCCTCCTCCCCAGTGCTGGGTTACAGGTGAACACCACTAAGTGCAGCTTTCTCTGGGGGTTCTGGAGATTCAAACTCAGGCCCTCAAACTTGGCCCTCAAAGCACCCTGCTCGGAGTTGCCCCCCAGCCCTTTGATGGCAGGAAGCACCTGGGGGGGGTAGCCTGGCTTCATACACCTCTTCCCTGAGCACCCTGGCCCCTGCTTCAAGCTGCCACCTCAGCCACCGCCCTGGGATTTCATGTCTACAAACCACCTGTTGTGTGGTTTCCTGTTCAGAAATGTACTTCCTGGTCTCCCTTGTGCCCACCTTGATCACACAGCTGGGCAAAGCAAAGGACCCGAGAGGGTCAGAGGGACCAACCACTGATGGACAGGGACAGGCCTTGGGGTCAGGGGACCCAGCCCTGCCTTCCTCCCGACAGTGCTGTGGGCCCAGAGGCGTCGGCAGACCCTCTCTGAGCGAGAGATGCCACTGTCCAGAAGGGGGGTCCCTGGAAGTTCCTTCCTCGGGCTCAGGACCAGCTGAGGGTCTTGGCTCTCTCTCGTCAGGCCCCCAAGTGCCTACCTCAGCCCCAGCTTACAAGCCTGGTGGGACTTTGATCCCTGAGACCTGGGGGGCTGCAATGGCGGAGGGGTCTGCTCCCAGGCGGGGGAACGCTCCCCACCCTGCGACTCAGGGTGTGGGGGTACAGGACTCTCAGGCCCACGCCCGGCCCCCATGGACCCAGAATCTGCTCTTTCCCTGCTGTTCAAGCAAGCCCTAGCTGCGGCCTCCTGGCCCCTCCCCTCACGCCCAGCCAGGTGTGCTGTGTGGGTGGCTCGGGAGCCATGCGCACACAGGAGCTGGCTGAGGCCCGGGGTCACTGGTGGGCTCGTCAGCGCGCCCCAGGCCCCCCACGTTGTCGGCTGTCGGGGGCTCCTTCTGGCCCTCCACCTGGGCCAGGTGAAAATGTACCTCCGGCTTCCCTGTGGGGAAACTGAGGCCCAGAGAGCTCTTGAAATTCACCACTACCCATCCTAACCCATTCTCCCTCGGCGTTATTTTTTTTTAAATTTGTTTGTTTTAGGGTCTCACTCTGTAGACCAGGCTGGCCTCAAACTCACAGAGAGCCTCCTGCCTCTGCCTTCCAAGTGCTGGGATTAAAGGTGTGGGTTACCACCACCCAGCTCCCTAGCCATTCTTGAGAGTAGCAATCCCCCCAGACCAGAGCGTTCTAGAACATTCCAGAAATCCTCATTCACAGTCCTAACCCTGCAGCCCCTAACAGGCGGATCTGTCCTGAAATCCACATCCATCCGACCTCAGGTCTCTGGACAGTGGAGTGGTCCCAGCTCTCTCTGAACCATACCCTGCCTAGTCTGCAAACAGAAACAGCCCGTGCCAGCGCCATCTGTGGGGATGGGGGCTTCGCAATTATCCGTCCATGAACCTGAAAGGTCCTCACACATCTTCCTACAGAATTGTGCACATGAGCCGGAAACATCGTCTCTGTGTCCCCTCTGGAATTACTGATAAGAACTTTGGCCTGGCTGGGCAGCACTCAGGAGACAGAGGCAGGAGGTTCTCTGTGAGTTCCAGGACAGCATGGGCTATGTAAAGACCCTGTCTAAACAAACAAACAAACAAACAAACAAGAGCTCAGCCTCCCCCTGCCTCCCATCCCTCCGGGACTGGGGGCGGCGGAATGCAGCCGGAGTCGGGGAAAATCCAGGTGACAGAAACCTGGCATGGCCTCGCGTCACCCGCCCCCGGCCTGTCCTCACCCCGGGGCCCTTGGCACGTCGGGGTCTGCCTGCCCTGGCACCCCAACCCCGCTGGGTTCATGCAGCTTAAGTTTCAGCTTGTGGTGGGCGAGGAGGCGGGCCAGGCACGCTTGATTTCCAATTTCTGGAAATAAATGTCACCAGGCCATCTTTTGTCAGGTAGAGGGAAGAAATTAAATAAAAAAGAAAAGGCGGGGGGGGGGGGGGAGCCCCTTGCCAAAGAGTGTGAGAAGAAACAAGACCTTGTAGGTGCAGGATGGCTGGCAGAGAAAATTCCAGAGACTGTGCAGGGCCAGAACAAAGGAGCCTTTCTCTCAGGCAGGTTTTGGGGAGTCGAAGTGTGGTGTTTGAAAAGTTAAAAAAAAAAAAGTCAAGAATTTTGCCAGAAGGAAAAACAGCTAGGCTGTGAGGAAGAGGTTAAAAAGCACAGTTTTTTTCAGGGCTTTTATTTGGGGGACTTGCTTTTCCTAGGACACCTGTCCCACACTCGGGTAAAAGAAAAAAAAAAAAGCTAGAATGTCATGTTAACAACCTGGGCAACAGGCCCAGCGCCACGGGAGCGTATGGAGACGCCACGTGCTGAAGACACTCTGGAATTTGTCCCCGTCCGCCCCGCCATCCCATTAGCGTTCTCTCGAGAGCCGTAATTTCCCCTCCCGGACTCTCAGCGTGTTCCGGAAGCCCTCATTTACAGCTGGAATCCACCTGCCAGCTACTGAGACTCGGCAGCTGAGCTGCGGTCCTCTGCCGTCCCCTCCCGAGTGGCCTGGGGACAGGGCCGAGACTGTCAGAATGGGAGAGGAGCTGGGTCTGAGGCCAGCCTCCACCCGATCCTCCTAGGACCCTCTGCTTCTTGTCTTCTGACCCCAGGACATTTGCTCATGCCCCCAACACACACAGTGGAGCCTCACGTCTCTTCGGGGGCCTGAGGCTCAGTGGACAGAGCACTCACCCGCCATGCGTGGGGCCCCAGGGTCCATCCTCAGCTGCAGAGCAAGCTGGAGGCCAGCCTGGGCTCCCCGAGACCAGATTTACCAAGGGAAATTACGCTCTCACACTCCCCAGTGTGTGCTCCTCCTCGGGGCTGCATCCTAGTCCATCATTGCCCACCTCGCTGGCTCCTTTGTCTCTGTCGTTGGCAACCAGAGTGTCCCCTGACAGAACTGGAAGTACGCTGAACGAATGAATGGGTGAATGAATGAATGCACGGGCAGCCTACGCTCCATTCCAAATCTTCCCCGCCTCACAGACTCTTCCCCCGGGCCCGTGGGGCACTACCTGGACCCACGGGTCCCCAAAGGGACAGTGTCTGCGTGGGCTGGGACGGACGGATGGACTCTGGGCCTGGCAGCGGCCTCAGGTGAGCCGGGCCCCCCGGGTGACACGGTGGGGACACGGGTTCTGGACAGAGTCCTGGGTGGCAGGCACAGGCAGGCTGGGCCCACAAGAATGAATAAACAGCGTCTTTGCGCGGCGGGCTGGGGGTGGGGGACGCTTTGAACCTCCAGCTTGGCTGGGGATGTTTGCACAAGGCTGGCAGCCAGGGGGTGTCATCAGAACTAAAATTAGCCCGCTTCCCGCTCGGCCCCTCCCCGCCGGCCAGGAGGGAGGCCGGGGCCTGGCGGGGCCCTTAGCAGCGCGCTGTGTGGCGGGCCAGACACCAGCATAAATCAGTGTCATCTACCAAGCCACCCGGTGTCGGTACAGCTATTGCTGACCTCTTATTTCCATTTGACAGACAGGGAAACTGAGGCACAGAGACAGTAATGGGCTCAGAGTCACATGGGCGAACGAAGTGGCAGAGCCCGAATTCGATCCAGGGTCCCTAGGCTGCGGCCTCGCCTTTGACAGCTCCCCGAAGGCTGTAGGCTGCGGCCTCGCCTTTGACAGCTCCCCGAAGGCTGTAGGCTGCGGCCTCGCCTTTGACAGCTCCCCGAAGGCTGTAGGCTGCGGCCTCGCCTTTGACAGCTCCCCGAAGGCTGGAGAACCAGAGAGATGTGACTCGGGGAGGCACAGGGCCCTCCGCCCTGCTGGAGCGACTCCTCAGAAGGGGAACAGTAGAGAGGACGCTTCTCCCTGCTGAGATGCGGGCTAAGGACCCGCCCCGACCACGCCCCCAGCCCCTCACCGGGGATTCTGGGCGGGCCTCCACCCTGACCACGCCCCCAGCCCCTCACCGGGGATTCTGGGCGGGCCTCCACCCTGACCACGCCCCCAGCCCCTCACTGGGGATTCTGGGCGGGCCTCCACCCTGACCACGCCCCCAGCCCCTCACTGGGGATTCTAGGCGGGGCTCCACCCTGACCACGCCCCCAGCCCCTCACTGGGGGATTGTGGGCGGGGCTCCACCCTGACCACGCCCCCAGACCCTCACTGGGGGATTCTGGGCGGGGCTCCACCCTGACCACGCCCCCAGCCCCTCACTGGGGGTTCTAGGCGGGGCTCCACCCTGACCACGCCCCCAGCCCCTCACTGGGGACTCTAGGCGGGGCTCTACCCTGACCACGCCCCCAGCCCCTCACTGGGGATTCTGGGCGGGCCTCCACCCTGACCACGCCCCCAGCCCCTCACTGGGGACTCTAGGCGGGGCTCTACCCTGACCACGCCCCCGCCCCTCACTGGGGATTCTAGGCGGGGCTCCATCTGACCACGCCCCCAGCCCCTCACTGGGGGTTCTGGGCGGGGTCTCCACATCCAAACTTGAAGCTCAGCAGCTTTGGTTTTCTGGGCAAACCCCAGACATGCGATGGGCCCTCTGCTCTGCCGGGTCCCTGGTTTTCCTCTGCTGTGGCTCCGCTGCAGGTCGCCTGGAGAAGGATGGCGGGCTGTGTCGTGGGCCGGTCTGCGCCAGTGTGCACACGTTACCTCCTTGAGTTCCACTCAGGCCGGGCCCCAGACTCTGTTCCTCGGCCTCTGACTCCTCCCGGACCCCGAGTCAGGCAGCTGCAGCTCGCGCGGTCATGCAGGAAAGGCCGGAGCCGGTGTCGGGGCAGATACCTGCGGTGCCGAGGAGGCCGAGGCCGAGGGATGGCAAGTCCCAGGTCTCCAAACAGGAAAGCAGGCCTGGGGGTTCAGTGAGCGCCGCTCAGAGGGGCTCGAGCTGTCAGTCAGGTGGCCGCTGATGGCCTTTCCAGGTGCCCCAGAGTCCAGCTGCGCGGGAGGGGACAGCGGCCGCCCCGGCCCGTCAGTCACGGCCGCACATTGCTGGTGATTTATTCTCAGTGGGGTGGCGGGGGCAGGATGGGGGCAGGATGGGGGCAGGATGGGGGCAGGATGGGGGCAGGATGGGGGCAGGATGGCGTGGGGGGGCAGGATGGGGGCAGGATGGCGTGGGGGGGCAGGATGGGGGCAGGATGGGGGCAGGATGGCGTGGGGGGGCAGGATGGGGGCAGGATGGCGTGGGGGGGCAGGATGGGGGCAGGATGGGGGCAGGATGGGGGCAGGATGGGGGCAGGATGGGGGCAGGATGGGGGCAGGATGGGGGCAGGATGGGGGCAGGATGGCGTGGGGGGGCAGGATGGCGTGGGGGGCAGGATGGGGGCAGGATGGGGGCAGGATGGCGTGGGGGGGCAGGATGGGGGCAGGATGGCGTGGGGGGGCAGGATGGGGGCAGGATGGGGGCAGGATGGCGTGGGGGGCAGGATGGGGGCAGGATGGGGGCAGGATGGGGGCAGGATGGCGTGGGGGGGCAGGATGGCGTGGGGGACGGGATGGCGTGGGGGGGCAGGATGGGGGCAGGATGGCGTGGGGGGCAGGATGGGGGCAGGATGGCGTGGGGGGGCAGGATGGCGTGGGGGACGGGATGGCGTGGGGGGGCAGGATGGGGGCAGGATGGCGTGGGGGGCAGGATGGCGTGGGGGGCAGGATGGCGTGGGGGGCAGGATGGGGGGGATGGCGGGAGGCCCACTCTTGCAGCTGGTGGCTGGATAATGGGGTCAGAAGGAAGAGCGCAGGCCAGGAAGGGAGCCCCTAGGCACCCCCAGAGCACCACTCTGGGACCGGAAGTGTCCCCGCCACCTCCCCACCCTCACACGGTTTCCTTTAACGTGGAGAGACCAGGGTGGCCTTTCGCTGTCCCCAGACCACCCTGGTGGGGACCAGCGCTTGGACCCCCAGTTGCCAAAGGGGCTGCTGGGGCCCCGAGTGAAGCCGAACGTGACCGCTATGCTGGGGACGTGGAGGAGACTCGGCCCAGAGAAGGACCTAGCACCTAGCACCAGGGCTCTCCTGAGCAGCCAGCCGCTCCCCTTCCTGTCCACAGCTCCAATGCGGTGCTGTTTCTCACCTTTCCCTCCTCTGCAAACTCCTACACATGCTTCAGCACCCGTTACTCATGGGCGTCTGGGTATGAGGGCACCCAGGGGGCAGAAGCACCGTGGCGCCCGTCAGACATCCTGGCTTCCTCTCTGTTTACCTGGCGACTTTAGGAACGTGACTGACTGTCCACCACTGCCCCTAAAATGGCATAAAAAACTCAAGTGCTCCCGAGGGCCTCAAGTAACGGGCAAAGGTCCAGGGGGGCCACAGGGGCGGGCGCCGGCAACAGCCAAGTCCCCGAGGCCACGGGCGGGGCGCCCCGCCGGGAGGGACAATGGTGACTCCCCACACGGCTCATTTGCTCCGACCACAGGACCCCAGCCACACTCAGTATTCACCCGAAGGAGGTAAAAACCGCGTCCACACCCAACCCGGGGTTTGTTAAACCACCCGGGGTTTGCACGCCAGCAGGATGCCCTTCAGGCTGGGCACCCATTGGTGGCACACAAGTGGCATCTCGCCCGGAGGTGGAGGCAGGAGGATGGTGAGTTTTAGGCCACACGGTGAGCCTGGGTCTCAAAGAGCAGGAGCAGGAGCAACGGTGACGACAAGATCTGCATGCCCTTCCCTGGGCGGACGGAATGGGCTGTGATACATCCGGAACATGGAATATTATGCAGGTCTAAACAAGGGGCCAGCGGGCACGAAGACGAGAGGAGCCCTTTAAATGGACCAGGCGGGGTGAAGGGAGCCGCTTCGAAAGGCTGGGGGGACACCGAGGGTTTTAGGGTGAGGATCGTTCCCACCGCCCACACTCCCAGGCTTGGGTCAGCCAGGCCGTGGTTTCTCACAGGTATTGACACTGATCGTCAGTTCCCACTCGTGGAAGCTGGGCCCCGCGTGGACAAAGGAACAAACAGTGATCTGCGGGAACTTGATCCTTGTGGATCAGCTTCTCTGTGAACTGGAAACTCGCTCCCTAATTAGCGCTTCACAGGCTGTGGGCACAGGGCGGCTCCCCAGGACGTGGCTTTAATGAGGGTGCAGGAGAGCACGCTCAAGAGGGCCGGAATAGTATACTGCCATTAAAAAGGGCCGGTGGGTCTCCCCGTGCCGGGCCGGGATGGGGATAGGGCTGAGGGAAGGAAGCACAAAGCAGCCCGGAGCAGGAGGGGGGCACAGCACTGGTGGCCCCGCGACGGTGGGGTAATGCCGAGGTCTGTCCTCAGCACAGCGCTGGTGGCCCCGAGACTGTGCGGGGTGTGGGGTGATGCCGAGGTCTGTCCCCAGCACAGCACTGGTGGCCCCGCGACGGTGCGGGGTGATGCCGAGGTCTGTCCACAGGGCACAGCACTGGTGGCCCCGCGACGGTGTGGGGTGTGGGGTGATGCCGAGGTCTGTCCTCAGCTCAGCACTGGTGGCCCCGCGACGGTGGGCGGTGTGTGGGGTGATGCCGAGGTCTGTCCTCAGGGCACAGCGCTGGTGACCCCGCGACGGTGGCGTGTGGGGTGATGCCGAGGTCTGTCCTCAGGGCACAGCGCTGGTGACCCCGCGACGGTGGCGTGTGGGGTGATGCCGAGGTCTGTCCTCAGGGCACAGCGCTGGTGACCCCGCGACGGTGGCGTGTGGGGTGATGCCGAGGTCTGTCCTCAGGGCACAGCACTGGTGGCCCCGCGACGGTGGGCGGTGATGCCGAGGTCTGTCCCCAGGACAGCACTGGTGGCCCTGCGACGGTGGGCGGTGATGCCGAGGTCTGTCCCCAGGACAGCACTGGTGGCCCCGCGACGGTGGGGTGATGCCGAGGTCTGTCCCCAGCTCAGCACTGGTGGCCCTGCGACGGTGGGGTGATGCCGAGGTCTGTCCCCAGGGCACAGCACTGGTGGCCCCGCGACGGTGCGGGGTGTGGGGTGATGCCGAGGTCTGTCCTCAGCTCAGCACTGGTGGCCCCGCGACGGTGCGGGGTGTGGGGTGATGCCGAGGTCTGTCCCCAGGGCACAGCACTGGTGGCCCCGCGACGGTGCGGGGTGTGGGGTGATGCCGAGGTCTGTCCGCAGCAGAGCAGGAACCCTCGGGCAGCTCGAGTCTGTTTTACCTATTGAAAAGGAAACGAGCGTAGAGCGCATTTCAGACGCAGCCGGTTCGGCTCCCCGCGTCCCTA
>NC_134873.1:8939407-9054407 GCF_049852395.1 Peromyscus maniculatus bairdii | reverse complement strand
GCCTTCAAAGCCAGAGAGCATCTGAACTCCAGCATTCTGGGGGCTGAGCTCTGTGTACTTTGCACATCTTCGGGTATCCCCATCCTTTCTCAGGAGCCCCAAGTCCAGCTCAAACAGCCCTGGAATTGACCCTGAGATGGCACCTGGGGCTGCAGGGAGGCAGGGGAGGCATGCCAGTCTGGGCCTCCAGGAGGGCAGGAGATGCGGCCCCCAGCAGCGAGTGCCCAGGCCCAGCAGCTCCTCAGGCGGGACACAGAGCTTGATTTACAGCTGCTGTGGCCTGCTGGAGCCCGCCGCTTCCTCCACGGTTGCCAGGAAGTTCAGCCAGTGCTGGGCCGGGCGTCGCCAGCATTCCGGGGCCACCTAAATCATGGGGCTGTCAGGTACTGGGCAAGGACCCTGCAAGGCAGGGTTGGGCCTGTGTCACCTGGCCAGGCGGACAGGCTCCATCCTGGGCCTGGTGCTTGCGGCAGCCTGCATGACAGACAGGTCAGCCCATCCAGGACTCTCTGCTCCACTGCCCAGGAACTTGGAGTAAGCTGTGTGTGGGCCCGGCGTGTTCTCCACAAGTTGTTGGCTTTGGGGGCAGGCCTGGGAGGGGGTGCCGGCAACCTGAGTGTGGGGGTGGCCAGGCTTCCACGCACTGGTGGCTGGCCATGGGAATGTGAATTGTGTCAACGCAGTCTCAACCCCAGCTCCCTCCGGCCCCAGTGGGCAGCTCCTCCACTGCAGGGCCAGGTCGGTGGCCTCGGCACACCCATGCTGGGCCGGTGGGCAGGCGTGTGTGGTCTTCTATCTTCTCCCTGGCCGCCTCTGAACTCTGTGTGTCTGTCCAGGGCAGGCCTGGACCTCTGTCATCTCATCTGCATGCATACATGTGCGCGCATGCACACGCGCGCGCACACACACACACACACGCATGCACACACACACGCATGCACACACAAATTGCCGGCACATGGCTGCAAGCAAGTCTCCAGGCAGGACATGTGGACAAAGGGACACAGTGTTTATTCGCGCGGGGCTCTGCTCACATCTTGGGACTAGAGAAGTATTCCCAGCCTTCCAGCTTGCCGATCTTAAACAGGGCTGCCGCGGTGCCCATGTACACGCAGCCAACAGCCGCAGTCCCATAGCTGTGAGCTGTGGAGAAGGATGGCATTAGGCATGGTGCTCTAGGTGCGACCCTGGAACCTCCCAAGGGGTGGGGTTTGACGAACTAGGCTTCTTCAGGGAGTTTTGGAAATGGGGAAACCAAGGCCAGGCTATCCTGTACCAACTACCCCGACTCCAGCCTCTCTCCACAGTTGAATGGAGGCCAGCACGGCTTTCCCCTGGCCAGACCCAAGGACCACACAGTATGAGGAGGCAGCCTAGGGCTGAGCCCAGTCAAAGATGGGCTGTGGATCAAACCCAGACCTCACGAGGCCCCAACTGGGAAGGGATGGCTGCATCCGTCCCCAGTGTCCACATCCAAACGTGGGGGACGGGCAGGGTAGCTCTCTGCAGGGCCCAGGCTCCTCCCACCCAGGAGACGGTCACGACAATCTGCGACATGGGGTGGCGGGGCAGGACAGTCAGGGGTCAGCACTCAGACAACCACGGGGGGGGGGGGGGGGGGGGGGCACGACATGTGTGTGGAAGGTACAGCCGTCGAAGGCCATGGGCAGGACGGGGCCTGGCTCACTGCAGCAGCAGGGCAGGTGAGAGGTCAGGCTGGGCCTGTCACAGGGCCCCTGGGGCCTACATGGCAGCAACTGCCTTGGTCTTGCATGGGACAGAATGAGGAGGCCGAAGTGATCAGGGCTCACGCTCTACCCCAGGGAGGCGGTCACTCACCACGCGCTCCCAGGGTCAGGCCCGCGGTGCAGCCCCCGATGAAGTAGTTCAGGGGGTCGTCTGGCTTCTCACGGATCTGGGCACTGGCACAGGTGGCGAGACCAAACATAGCTCCGACGGCAGCTGTAAGGGGCAATGGCGGTTGGGGAAACTGAGGAAGCATGAGCTGGCACCCGCCTGTGCCTGTGTAGACAAAGCTGGGTGCCGCCACTCTGCCTTCTGAGCCCCTCCCAGGGTCGGTCTCCTGGGACACCCCCCCCCAGGAGCTGCCCATCAGCGAGGAAGAAGGCTTGTCCCGGCCGGCCGGCCGCTGGGATGCTGGCTCACCTGCAGAGAACGTGTAGCGGCCAGCCCTGGCCACGGCTTCCAGGTGGGTGTCCGCGGGGTTGAGCACGACACTGTAAGCCGAGCCTATGGCGCCTGTGTGGGGAGAGAGGGTGGAGGCTGCTGGGAAGCTCTGCCGGGATCAGCAGGAATCGAACCCGGGCCCACTGCTGCTAGGCCGGGGCCTAGGGCCACCTCTTGCCTTTCCCTGACCCAGGGCCTCGTGCCGTCAACTGCGCCGTCGCCACAGCGCCTCCTCCGCTCCCATCAAAGGCCATATTTTCCAAGGGGTTGGGAGCTGGGCCTAATCCAGCTTGGCAGCCATCGGGCTCAAGAGATGCCAGGCCGTCCACGTGCCGGCGGCTTGGCCCAGACGTGTCCCCACACCTGGCTGGCTCCATTCCTCCCACGCCCACCCTGCTGCCACGCCGTGGGTCAGCTTTTCCACTCCCCCACCCCTGCTGCCCCGCACTTCATACTTCCCACCGTTGTTTTATAGCTCAGCTGAGGCCGGGTGGGTGCTGAGCCAGGAGCCCAGGACTGGGTGGGTGGCAGGGCAACCCCAGTCCCCCACCCGTAGTTCCCTGGGGCAGCAGACACAGGTTTCCTACCACTGGGAGACCGATGACAAGGGCCTTCGTCACTCCAGGCTGGATGGACTCTGCCCTGCTACTCCCTTTCACGAAAGTGGAAGCGGCCCAGGGGCAGAGCCACCAGCCTGGATTAGCTGGCCATGGGTCAGTGGGTCTTGCCTCTCAACCATCCTCCAGCCTTAGGGACGCGCTACACCGCCCTTCTGGGGAGCTCTGGGGAGTTCTGAGCTGAGCACTGAGCACCTACAGATCTGGAGTCTCAGTCCCAACACAGGGACCCTGGGTGACGTCACTGACCACGTTATGAGCCAGTGGTCACAGACTGAAACCCCCCCCCCCAGCTGCTGCCCATGGCGACTCCCCGACAGCCGGGCACAGGCAGAGCAAAGTCTCAGCACCACCCGCAGCACGGGAGCTCCAGGAGCAGCTGCGCCCACCAGCCACCCACTCCAACGGGTGCCAGGCCGCAAGGCAGGAGTTAATTCACCCAGCCACTCACTGAGAGCCTGCAAGGCCTCATTCATTCACCAGTTCCCCAAGTTGTTAGACCCCTTGGGAAGGCAGGTTCGCAGCCCTCCTGCAATGTCCCCTTAGGGGACCCAGGCAGGAAACAGCCCCCCCCCCAGGGGGAGGAGAAGCCTGGGGACAATGGAGGTGGCATACAGGGAAGACTGCTCAAGCAGCCACACTGCCACCTCCGCCCTCAGTGGCTCCCCAACATGGCACTTCCTCCGCCCTCCTCCGCTCGGCATCTACCTGAGACAGACTCCAGCCCGGCCCCACAGCACACACACTCACCCTCCAGCTCCAACACCAATGCTGTGTCAGGTTTAAAATCCCCGAAGTCTATGGCCAGACAGTGGTGGCACACGCCTTTAACCCCAGCAGGGGCAGGCGGACCTCTGTGAGTTCAAGGCCAGCCTGGTTGGTCTACAGAACAAGTTCCAGGACAATGTACAGAGACCCCCATGACAACAAATCAAAATAAAAACAAACAAAAATTCCTCCTCATCTGACCCTACAGCACTTGCCTGGTGGGAGCAAAGCCTTGGCGTACACTTGTGAATGAGGCCTGTGGACACACTGAATGCATGAATGAGGCCTGCAGGGTGCACAGTGAGTGAAGGAATGAATGAGGCCTGGAGAGTGCACAGTGAGTGAATGAATAAGGCCTGGAGGGTACACAGTGAGTGAATGAATGAATGAGGCCTGGAGGGTGCACAGTGAGTGAGTGAATGAGACCTGGAGGGTACACAGTGAGTGAATGAATGAATGAAGGAGGCCTTGAGGGTGCACAGTGAGAGTTCCAAATGCCCAAGGTGACCCCATGGCACCCCAAAAAGATGTCTGACATTGCTAACAAGTGCGTCCCATCAGGAATCTTCCAGAAGTGGGTACTCATGGTGGCGCTCGCTTTTGTTTGGTTTGGTTTGGTTTTTCCAGGCAGGGTTTCTCTGTGTAGCTTTGGTGCCTGTCCTGGATCTCGCTCTGTAGCCCAGGCTGGCCTCAAACTCACAGAGATCCTCCTGCCTCTGCCTCCCGAGTGCTGGGATTACAGGCGTGCGCCACCACCGCCCGGAGGCAGAGGCAGGAGGATTTCTTTGAGTTTCAGGACAGCCAGGGCTAGCAGGGAGATTGTGTCTCGAAATAACAGTAAATAAGTGAGTATCTCCTGTGGTGGCCCACGCCTTGGATCCCAGAGCTCGGGCGGCAGGGGCAGGTGGCTCTGAGTTCGAGGCCAGCCTGGGGTACGCGGTGGGACCCCGTCTGGAAAACCCCAAGACAGACACAAATAATAACAACAATAATAATAACAACAACAACAACAACACCTTTTCCATCGGCTGAGCCGGGTGCAGCCCTGTCATCCCGGCACCCGGGAGGCTGAGGCCGAGGACCAGGCGCTCAGGGCCATCCTCGGCTACACAGCGAGCCTGCGGTAACCTTCCACACCTCCAAGGACCCGATCGCCCCGTGACCCTAAAAAGACCTTCACGTTCTGCGGGTTCCGCACCGCGACAATGGCCTCTGACCCCTCGGAGTCCCGGGGGCGGCGCAGACCGGTCTACTCCCCGCAAAACCCCCAGGCGCCCGCGCCTCGGGGCCCCGGGCCCCTGACCTCCGCGCGCCCTCCGACCTTTGCTCCCTGCCCTCCGCCCTCGGGCCCGCGCTCACCCACGAGGCCGCCCAGCGCGGTGGTGATGTAGGTCTTGCGGTGACACTCGGTGCCGTCGGGGATCTCATCGTAGGACCGGAGGAGCAGCTGGGCCATGGCTGCGCCCGGCCGCGCTCGCCCCGCACACCCTTCCGCGCCGCGGCGAGCTCAAGGGCAGCCGGCGCGGCCAACTCTCGCGAGGCTTCCAGCGCGCAACTTTATTGAGCGCCGCGGACACAGACACGGCCTGTGCGCGTGCACGCGGCGCGGGCTGGGCGGGGGCGTCTCCGTTAACGCCGTAGGGGCTGTGGCGCGCGCGCGCGCCCACGAGCGGATCCGGGCGGAGACTCCCGTGATTCTGTTCCTGGAATGAACGGTAAACTGAGGCTCGCCGCTGCCCAGGAAGACAGACGCGGCCCGCCCCAGCTGAGACGGCGCTCCCAGCCTAGACAACGGCGATGGGATCGACAGCCCACCCTCCAAGGGATTGACAGGTTGCCGACCAATCGCAGCACAGCGATCGCAGCGCGGGGCGGGCGCGCGAGATTGACAGCGGGCACACCAATCGCGGTGCAGAGGCGGGACTCCACCGCATTGGCTCAGGGATCCAGAATGAGGGCGGGGTGTGGTTATCTGCGCGTTCTGAGTCGGAACCGCGTGCGACTATTTGGGGGCGTGGCCAGGCCGGGAGGCGGGGATTATCGGCAGAGAGACCAATCGTAGGGTGAGGGTCGTAATTGATGGCTGTCAAGGCCTATTCTGCGCTGGCCCAAGTCCTCGCTGGGCTCGGAGGCGTAGCCAAACAGAAGCGCGCACCCTGAGAGGACTTGAGTGGCGCCTAAGGGGCGTGGCCGTGATTAGGGGCGTTCCCTCGTGGGAACGTGTCCAATAGCGAGAGTCCAAGGGGAAGGCACGTGGCTCCCTGAGGGGGCGTGGCCACCGACGTTAGCTTCGGGGTGGGGCGGGGCCTCGAGAGGGTTTAAATGAATGCGGCGGCAGCCGGCGAGGATGGCGCCAGAGGGGGTGGGTCCGTGGGCGGGGCCTCTCCGCGCTGGGCGGGGCCGGGCGGGGCGGGGCGGGGCCTGCGCGGCGGCCGGCGATCATGTCTGCGCCGCCCGCGCTGCAGATCCGGGAGGCGAACGCGCACCTGGCGGCCGTGCACCGGCGCGCGGCGGAGCTGGAGACGCGGCTGCTGGCGGCGGAGCGCACGGTGCGCGCGCAGGCCGAGCGCCTGGCCCACCACGACCAGCAGCTGCGCGCCGCCCTGGACGAGCTGGGCCGCGCCAAGGACCGGTGAGGCCCCGGGGAGGGGCGGGAGGGAAGCCCGGCAGACTCCGCGGAGGAGGCGGGAGGCACGGGCTGGGAACCAGGAGCAAAGATCTCCAGAGCTGTGCGTGCCTGGCATCGCAGCACTGAGGAGTCTGAGGCTGGAAGAACAGGAGTTCGAGTCCAGCCTCGATGACAGGGGGAGTTAGGAGTACAGCCTGGGCTACGTGAGTGTCTCAAACTGTTCAAACGGGGCCAGCTGTCCCGCAAGGCCTAATCCCGTTGTACTGCCCGCCCTGCGGGCTCGAGGATCGGAGGAGATGTGGAGAGAAGAGCATGTCCCAGGGGCCGCTGGGTAGGAGCCACATCGGTAGACAGAGGCACAAAGCACCCGAGGCCTTGATGTCAGAGCTGTGGCAACCATTTTGGGCCACGAGGAAGTCCTGCTGAAGGAGACACAACACTGGCATTGGTTTGGTTTGCTTTGGAGTTTCGGGACAGGGTTTCTGCTGTCCTGGGATTCTCTTTGTAGACCACACTGGCCTAGAACTCACTGAGATCCGCCTGCTTCTGCCTCCCCAGTTCTGAGATTAAAGGTGTGCGCCGCCACAGCCCCGGTTTGTCGTCGTCCCCCCCGCCCAGGCTAGCCTTGAAGGCACTGTTAGCCAAGGATAACCTTCAGCTCCTGATCCCTCTGCCTCCACCTCTGGGGTGCTAGGGAGGAACCCTGACTCCAGGCATGATGTGGGTTGGGGTCCTTTACCAGCGCAATGGAGATGACTGTGGGTAAGGGCACTCACTTGCCACTAAGAATGGGAGGCAGAGGCAGGAGGATCTCCATGAGTTCCAGGCCAGCCTGGTCTACAGTAAGAGTTCCAGGGCAGCCAGAACTACACAGATAACGAGGACTATGGGGGGTCCAGCCCCTCGATAGTCCCCTCCCAGGGTCCGCAGAAGGCTCTATCAACCAGCAGAGAATCTTTAGGGTCGGTAAATCAGTCTACGCACTCAGAGTTCTTTGATCCATTCGCTTTAATTCCTCTGGCATAACATCCTTTATACACAGCTTCAGTTCTGTTCTCATGTCTAGCTCCTTTCTTGCCTGATTTCTCTCTATATTTATCTACTGTCCCCTCTATGTTCTATCTTAATTCCTTCATATAGTTCTGCCCCTTCTAGGTTCTCATCCATCTTGTTCCTTCCCATATCATCTCCTCTCCCGTCTCCTTCTCCCTCATCTGGCTCTTCCTCATCTTCCATCTCGTTCCTGTCGTACTCTCCTGTAGCCCTTCAATCTACTTCTTCCCCATCTCAGTTCGTTCCTCTCCAGTTCTTACCCATCTCGTTCTTCCATTTTCTTCTCTCTTCCCCCTCTGTCTGTCCTCTGCTTTACAGTTATATATCTCCCCAAAATCACAATCCTCCCCTCCACCCAGGACACTCAGCCTGAACTTCCTCAGGCAGTGATTGTCCGCTATCAGGATCAAATGGAGGGTTGATAAGAATTACAAAGAGGGGCACTAGTTGTTAATTACCATTTGTGACCCAAAGGGGAAGTGACTAATGAATTAACTAAAGGCTAAATATGGGTAATATCTAAGAAGAGGGGTCTTATGTGCACAACTATAACCTTAAATGTGTTTGGTAAAGGATGTTAAAAATCTATAAGTTGCTAGGTCAATGGGAGAAAATAAAACTGTCTTCTTTTTTCCTGTGGCTCCTATCTGTTCAAGCTGTCTGCCGTTTACTGCAGGGTGGGGGAAAGTGTGCTCAGTCTCTAGGCAACCTGTGTACAGCTAGATGCCTCTGGTGATACAGGGAGGTTTGAACTGGGAGTTCTGGCTGAGCATAGCTGTTAGCACAGAAGTTTATCTAAATATTCCTAGAAGTGGTTAGGTAAGTAGTTAGAGGTCTATAAAGTTAGTAAGGCTGTAAGAAAGAAGGGCCTAAGCTAAATTGTGTAAAACTATTACTTAGTGTCCACCTGGCCTAGGCGGCGTCCTCTTGTGAATTTACTGTAAGTCAGGAGACTTGTACGTGAGCTGCTATCACTTGTTAGTCCTTGGAAGTTGGGCGTCCACCTGGGTGGTGTATCCTGTAGTCCTTGAAAGTGGCCAAGGGAGATATCTGATTCCAGAGAAAGCCTTTCTCTGAGGCTGTTCTCCAAATTACCTGGAATGTGTATGTCCAGAGAGTGCTCAGTCTACACTGTTAGTCCTTCTTAGGGAAAAGTCAATTGGGAAAGCTATGAAGGCACACATGATTTTCATAACAGAATACAGCTGATATATAACAAGCCAAGTAACACCAAAAACTCCTTGGGATTTGGCTTCCTCTGGAGGAATTCCATGATCCCTCCAGGTAGTGACTTTGCCATAACCAGCTGAGTTCTTATGATATATTCCTGCGGCCCGCAACAGCTCCCCTTTTTTCATTTAGTTAAAAAAAATTTTTTGTAGGACAGTGAATATGTAGATAAACTTAAGTTTGGAGATTTCTGAAAAATGATAAGTAATGATTAACATTGATATTTAATCAATATTGTACCTATGATATATATATTTATAACCAATAGTCTATATAGATGGCAGGCTGAGGATTAGTTTAACCATCTAATTGGCACAGCTGTATATAGTTAGAATAGCTCTGTCTCGAAAAGGGAGCAGAGGAATAACATAAAAATCTATCCTTAGCTAGTATGGCATGATATGGTCAAAAGTGTCTGAATACTATGATTGTGACTTATCAAAAAAATGATTAGTTTGGAACATTAACTTTATCTATTATTCTTTGGTTAGTGGTATTAATTTGGTTAACCTGTAATTTAATGAGGCATAGTTAAAGAGTTACCTGAGCTAGTCCTGAACACCTGTGGGACCAAGGCTGCAGCTGAGGCTTACCTAATTTAAATTTGTAATCAATGCAATATTAAACTATTAGCTATGAGAGAACAGTAATAACCTGTGTCAGGGTATACATAGCAAGACTTACATACATACAATTCAGGATCATGGACAAAACTTATACAATTAACAATAGAGCATTTTTAAGGGCAGTCCAGCCCCTGGGCTGGAAAGTTCAGTTCACAAAGAGGGGTACGTGACAAAGGGGGCTGTAGAAATCTCTCATGGTTACTTCCTGCGGATATGGGGGCGAAGCTGGGGGTCTTGAGGCCTGGGATGCAGTGGAAACCCAGGAAGCGCAGGCTGTTTCAGGCTCTGTGAGACAGGCAGTGTAGCAGAATTTTCTGTCTTGTGGGCTGGAGGGCGTGATGCAGGGTTGGGCCGGACAGCACATCGGTGTGGGCTGGAGGGTGGGATGCAGACCTGCAGCTAGACAGCATGTCCATGGTCCAGAGGATGGAAACCTGTAACTCTTTAAATGGTTAGAATTTCTGCTGGAAACAAATGTGTGTATTAATGGTAGAACATGCAGCCGAAGAGTTTTAAAGATGAGGAGTTTTAAAGAGGAAACTTTTTCTCTTAGGCGTGCCTATGGGATATTAAATGCATGGTTAGCAGATAAGAGAAGGGGATACCAGGCCAGGGAGAGGGAAGGCTCCTCCCCCACCCAGAGGAGAAAAAGAAATTTTGTAAGTGGGAGATAAGAACTGTAGTTAGGTTGCATTCCTCCCAGTCCTTCTTGGTTTGTGAGCGTTGGCAAATTTTGATTTCCTGAAGCTTGTGAGAACCTTAATGGACAAAAGCTTAGACATGTTAGCTATATAACAGAGGTAAATTTTGTCAGACAAAAATATGAATCCTTGGAGTCTCAACAGAATCAGGATAGCCAGAGAATGATATCTGAAATGTGTCATTTATATATCTCTCAAGTCTCATTATCTTTTGACAAAAGTTAATAAAATACATTTAGAAGAGAATTATTATTTTTAATCATATTTCTATGAGTTTTATATCATTGATGAACAGTTCATCAAAAGGATCTGGAATTGTATCAATCTATTTATATTTAACACTCAATATTTAAGAATCTAGATGTAAATAACAGTCTGTATTCAGTTTGGCAGCTTTAGAGCGCCTTTGTCCTGCAGTGGCCTAGTATATGGCGTGACCAGGCGATCCAGGATTCATAAAGGCAGGTCAATGTCCTGTGAAGACATGTAGGCATATCCTCCTCCTGACATTATGAAAACATTAGGATTTTTTCCAATACCCGTGAGGAGATCACAGAGGCTTAGGTGTAACTTTGTGGCTTGGCCTGGGAGTAATAAGGAATGCCTGTAGTGGGACATATGAAAAATCTAAGCGCCAATTCTTAAGAGTTCTTGAAGTATAAGTAAGGCTATTGTCTATATATGAGTTCTAGGCATTCCTAAAATTGAAAAGCAGTAAAAATAAATGGTGTATTACTTCTTATTTCATAACCAAAAATCATAAGTAAGCCTCATGGTGAGCTTTCATAGGGAAAGAATTTGTAATTGTTGGACAGAAATAAGAAAAGGTGCCAGTATATCCTGTAGAGTTATTTGCCATTCTATAGACTCATGAGTTTCATAATTTGGCATCAACTGTGGAATAAAATTATTGTAAGATACATACACACACACACACACATACACACATACACACACACACAATTATTAGATTGGGGGACCATGAAGAAGCTATAACTGACAGTTCTGAAAGTTAATCTGTATGGATAAAATGAGGAATTCTGTTCAAAGAATGAGTCCTGGATAAACAGAACTCGCATTTCCTGTTCTATATGTCGGCTTTGGCTTCCATCATGGCAGGGTGAGTATGCAAACAAAGTATTTGAAATGCTGACAATCTTTAGGGTGAGGAGGCATGGTAAAGAAGCAATCTTGTACATTTCTTGTAACAGTCTATAATCCTGATATTCCTAAATAAAAAGATATTGGGGTGATTTAAAGGCTGGTGGGGGGCTTTATATGCCCAATATTTAAGTTTTTCCTCCACCAGACAGGTAGCAATTACAATTCTCTCAGCATTTAAAGGTCACTGCTTAACCCAGATAGGAGCATCAGATTTACAAGTAACAGAGTCAACAGTGGACAGTGGCCCCTAGGATAAATTTTGATACCTTAAGCTATGTCTGTCATGTATGATTTCTGGAATAAAGGGCCCAATTATGCCTTGAGCTTGTTTACTCACGTTTCTTTAAGTTTAAAACCCATATAAGAGACAAAGGAGTAATAGTCATCTTAAGTACTTGGTAAATCTTTTCCTGAAATATAAGAAACAACCGTGCTTATGTCTAGCAAGCCGATATTTTTCCCCTGTATTTTAAGTATTTAGTTGGTTTGGAGTCCTGAATCCAGAAGGCCATATCATTGGAATTCACACCAGTAGCTCCCTTAGGCTCTGCCCTGCATGAATCTGAATTGTATTTGTAGAGGGTTGTACAATAATCTTAATTTCTTTAGTAAAGTCAGGATCAACCTTTACTGGGACAATTTTTATACCTTGTACAGCAGAGGAGCTACAGCCAATATTTAGCCCCAGTGTCCCTTCTGGGGAGGTCCAGACTCGTATATTAAGACATAAAGGTCCATTCCTAAAGCTTATATATCTCAGACCTCAATAAAAACTTTATCCACAGATCTAACTTAAGTATACCTCTTCAGTATCTCTAGGTTATTACTGAGATTCATATATCATTAATAGCATATCTAGATGTTTATGTGTTACAATGATCTATCCTAATAACTGGCAATTCATATATCATAAGTTATTTTTAAACTTTCCTAAACATTCTCTATATCTAAACCTTTATATCCCTATAAAAACTTTATAGCCAAAAGCATCTATGTATTAAACTTGTCAGGAGAAATAAGTGATTGATTATTAAAAATAGCCAATGTAAAGTGAATTTCTTTTAATAAAGGAATGGTAAAGGGTCATTTTGAAATCTGTTAGGTGAGCTATCTTTTACTTGAAATTGGATAGTAAGGCAAATTGTCTTTAAATCTGGTAAATGGAAATATAATCTGAATTATCTCAAAGCATAGTTTGGACAAAACCCTGGCAATGAGGGGTATGGCAGTTTTGTCCAAAGCGTAAACATTTTAAATGCTAGGGGGCTAAGTAATGAATTGATTATATGAAATTTAGCATACATAGTATGTATATAAGTATAATTTTGTATACATTAGAGGATTTGATCATTTATGATGATCAAGTTTTAATTTGTATCCTGAAAATTATCTCTAATAGCTTATAGCTTAAGTACAACTTATCCTTAACAGTTTACAGTTTAGGTCGGCCAATCAATCAATAAGTTTTATTTCTCTCTCTCTCTCTCTCTCTCTCTCTCTCTCTCTCTCTCTCTCTCTCTCTCTCTCTCTCTCTTTTTTTTTAAAGATTTATTTATCATGTACACAGTGTTTTGTCTGCACATATCCCTGCAGGCCAGAAGAGGGCGCCAGATCTCATTACAGATGGTTATGAGCCACCACGTGGTTGCTGGGAATTGAACTCAGGACCTTTGGAAGAGCAAGCTGTGCTCTTAACCTCTGAGCCATCTCTCCAGCCCCGTTTTATTTCTTAATTATCTTTAATTAAAGTAAACTTATTCTTAAGTTAGTTGCCCTTATAAGCTTAGAATTTTGGTTTTATACCCGCCAGTTTAGCCTTAAAAATATTGTTTGTACTGAAATTTTTTAAATATAGAAACAGGAACTCTTATTCAAAAATATAGTATATGAGGAGAGTAACAATTTAATAAATCCTTTAAGGTATATCATGAAATGAGATAAGCACAGTAAATTTACAGGCCCAAACTAAAACAAAGGAGGAGGAATTTTTTATTTTTTTTATTTTTTATTTTTGTAGCAGTTGCAGCCTGTTTGTCCAGTCTGTATCAAGCCAGATAGCCACGCCACCGGGAATGGCAAGGTGAGGAGAAGGGTGGAGCCCAAGTGAGCTGAGATGCAGATAGCAGATAGTTAGGTTCAGAGAGAAGAAGGCAGATGTTTAGGATTCCGACCCCTAAACGTCTTCAGGGGTCTGATGAATCCATACAGGTCGTAGTAGGGCGTCCCCTAACCAGGACCTGTTTTTTTGAAATGGGTTAACTGAAGTTCTTGTACTTGGCCAAGATTTTTGTAAATTACCAAGAACTTAATAGTCAACCCAGAAAAAGGAAAGAGAGAAAAGGACACTTTTTTAGGAGAGTTAGAAGTTGCCATTAGTTTTTAAACCGGCTCAGGCTGTCAGGCTTGTACAGTTATTTAAATGAAGGCTGCTGGATCAAGCTTCTAGTTAACAATTAGAAGTTTACAGCTCAAGTTCGCCTTTGGATTTCAATTAATTTTAGCAAGAAAGGCTGTTTGTAGCAGGACGCTGCTACTACTATGGAGAACATAGTGAACTTCATTAGCTCTGGTTTATGCTCTCAGGAGGTCTGGTAGTGTGAGAATATTGTGTTACCTCCTTGTAAGACCCTGAATGAAGTAATGGCAGGTTTCTCCTTAAAAGGGAGGGGTTAAAATCTCTGACGCTTATCATAGTCTGATGGTAAATTAATTTAATAAGGTTGGCAGCTTTTAGGGGTCTCCTAAATCTTTCCATACATTTTTTAGGAGGCCTTATGGGATTAAGATAGTCTGTTGTTTCCTTATTTAAGCTTATAAACTGACTGGAGCGGACTGAAGTGCCTTTTGTCTTAAGCCTGTGTCCTGTAACTTCTATCAGAAGCTGTTTCTCTTTAGACTCATTCTGACTATTTGCGGGGGGGGGGGGGGTGGAGGGGGGGGGGGTTCATAGCTACTCACCGCTCCAACGGGGGGATCGGCTTCCCCGGGGTCTGCAGCACCCTTCGGTGAGGACTGGTTATAGCTGATACTTCGGAGGTCTCCAAAATCGTACCTCCCGGAGAGTTGAACCTCTAACTGGGCAGCTCTCTGTGAAGCGATACCTCTACCCCTGGATATACTTCAGTACCTACTTCTATCAGTCCCCTGAGTACCTAAACAGTTAAGTCTGTTCGTGGCGCCAGGTAACGAGGACTATGGGGGGTCCAGCCCCTCGATAGTCCCCTCCCAGGGTCCGCAGAAGGCTCTATCAACCAGCAGAGAATCTTTAGGGTCGGTAAATCAGTCTACGCACTCAGAGTTCTTTGATCCATTCGCTTTAATTCCTCTGGCATAACATCCTTTATACACAGCTTCAGTTCTGTTCTCATGTCTAGCTCCTTTCTTGCCTGATTTCTCTCTATATTTATCTACTGTCCCCTCTATGTTCTATCTTAATTCCTTCATATAGTTCTGCCCCTTCTAGGTTCTCATCCATCTTGTTCCTTCCCATATCATCTCCTCTCCCGTCTCCTTCTCCCTCATCTGGCTCTTCCTCATCTTCCATCTCGTTCCTGTCGTACTCTCCTGTAGCCCTTCAATCTACTTCTTCCCCATCTCAGTTCGTTCCTCTCCAGTTCTTACCCATCTCGTTCTTCCATTTTCTTCTCTCTTCCCCCTCTGTCTGTCCTCTGCTTTACAGTTATATATCTCCCCAAAATCACAATCCTCCCCTCCACCCAGGACACTCAGCCTGAACTTCCTCAGGCAGTGATTGTCCGCTATCAGGATCAAATGGAGGGTTGATAAGAATTACAAAGAGGGGCACTAGTTGTTAATTACCATTTGTGACCCAAAGGGGAAGTGACTAATGAATTAACTAAAGGCTAAATATGGGTAATATCTAAGAAGAGGGGTCTTATGTGCACAACTATAACCTTAAATGTGTTTGGTAAAGGATGTTAAAAATCTATAAGTTGCTAGGTCAATGGGAGAAAATAAAACTGTCTTCTTTTTTCCTGTGGCTCCTATCTGTTCAAGCTGTCTGCCGTTTACTGCAGGGTGGGGGAAAGTGTGCTCAGTCTCTAGGCAACCTGTGTACAGCTAGATGCCTCTGGTGATACAGGGAGGTTTGAACTGGGAGTTCTGGCTGAGCATAGCTGTTAGCACAGAAGTTTATCTAAATATTCCTAGAAGTGGTTAGGTAAGTAGTTAGAGGTCTATAAAGTTAGTAAGGCTGTAAGAAAGAAGGGCCTAAGCTAAATTGTGTAAAACTATTACTTAGTGTCCACCTGGCCTAGGCGGCGTCCTCTTGTGAATTTACTGTAAGTCAGGAGACTTGTACGTGAGCTGCTATCACTTGTTAGTCCTTGGAAGTTGGGCGTCCACCTGGGTGGTGTATCCTGTAGTCCTTGAAAGTGGCCAAGGGAGATATCTGATTCCAGAGAAAGCCTTTCTCTGAGGCTGTTCTCCAAATTACCTGGAATGTGTATGTCCAGAGAGTGCTCAGTCTACACTGTTAGTCCTTCTTAGGGAAAAGTCAATTGGGAAAGCTATGAAGGCACACATGATTTTCATAACAGAATACAGCTGATATATAACAAGCCAAGTAACACCAAAAACTCCTTGGGATTTGGCTTCCTCTGGAGGAATTCCATGATCCCTCCAGGTAGTGACTTTGCCATAACCAGCTGAGTTCTTATGATATATTCCTGCGGCCCGCAACACACAGACAACCCCTGTCTCGAAAAACAGAACAAAAAGATGAAGAATTTTATCCCATGGGATGTAAGGAGGGAGCCAACTCTTGCAGGCTGTACCCCAACTTCATGTGGGCACGTGAACATGCATACAAGCATGCAAATAAAGAGGCAGTGGAGGAGGGACCTAGGAGCCTCTGAGGGTTCCAGCGTGGGCAGGTGCAGACCCTCCACCCCCAGTCCTAACTACGTCCTCTGGCCCCCCCTCCAGGGAGATTTCTGCCCTCCAAGAGCAGCTTCTGAGCTCGGAAGCCGCCGTGCGCAGCCTGCAGGCCGCCGTGGACCAGAGGGACCAGCTGATCCAGCAGCTGCAGCCCCGGGCTGACTTACTGCAGGACATCGCTCGCCGGCGACCACCCCTGGCTGGGCTGCTGGCCGCCCTGGAGGAGGCCGAGCGCCTGGGCCCCTTGCTGGCCAGCAACCAGGGCCAGCTCCTTCCCGATGGGCCTGGCCCACCCCTGAGCAACAGCACTGGGGAGGAGGGCCAGGACGAGCTTCAGCCTGCCGTGTTTGGGACCACTGTGTGAACTGCCCTGGCAGTCCAGATCTCAGGGTGTGGCCAAGGCCCTGGACATCACCAGTGTCCCTCCCGGAGGGGACCTGGGACATTACTGGGATCCCATCTAAACATCAAAAGAAGCAAAAGGCCAAGATCTCACTTAAAACAGTTTTCTCCCCTTTCTTGGGGCATCTGCTACATTCAGTTGATTTTAAATAATCCCCAAAATAGAGAAGGCTGGGCCGGTGGCTCAGTGGTAGAGCCCCCCACCCATCATGCACAGCCTGGTGGCAGCCTGACAGACGGACGGACGCCTGCCGTCCCAGCACTGGTGAAGTAGTGGGAGTCCGACCCCTCGTCTCAGTTTGACTGGAGCTGTGCTGTCTCCTGTTTGAGACAGGGTCCCACATAGCCTAGGCTAGCCTCTAACTGCTGTCTCAGGAGGGTGGCTTGAGTTCTGCTGGGGTGACAGGCGCCCACCACCAGGCCCCGTCTTCTTTGGGCTTTGTGTTTTTATTTTTGCTATGAGGTGGGGTCTACCTCCATAGCCTCGGCTTCCCTGGGCCCCACGGCCCTCCCAAGTGCTTTTATATAGGTGTGAGTCACCAGCCCCGCTGATGTGACCCCCTTCTTACTCTTAGGCCTCCTGAACCGTCGTCCTCATCCAGGGCAGGAGCTCCTCTTTATTTCACATTCTGTTGCTTCTGGATAAGAAGACAAATCATCGCCCTGGATCTGTTTAATTTCTCTCTGGGGAGAGCAGGCAGGTCAAGACACCAGTGGAAACCTCAGCCTTTGCCTCAGGGCCTCTGCACCGTCTGTTCCCTGTGCCTCCCGCTCCTGTGCCTCCCGCTCCGTGCTTTCCCCATGACACTCAGGTTTCTCAAACGCCCTGTCCGAGGGCCTCTGACCAGCCTCCCTGTAGTTACTCCTACAGCCTGGCTGCTGCCCGCCACTGTGATGGTTTGGCTTTCTTGAGACACAGTCTTGTGTAGCCCAGGCTGGTCTCTAACTTTTTATGTAGCTTGGGCTGGCTTTGAACTTCTGGTCCTCCTGCCTCCTGTCGACATCAGTGCCTGCCAGAGCCGGTGAGGCCCCCAACAGCCAGAGCCTCCTGGACATCGGATGAGCCCCTGCCCTGTTCTGGGGACAGTGGTGTCTTTGTAGCAAGTCTCCTTTGGATACCCGAAGAGAACCTATTTTTTAGCTCCTGGTTAGTGCTGCCCCCGACCTGCCATGGTGAGGCTGTGTTGCCTGTCAGAGCCCTGAGAGCGAGGGTCCCCACACACCGCTGCAGCCAGCGGCTGCCTGCTGAGTTCCTTGGTCCCCGAGCTCAAGGAATTGCCCTTGAGCAGCCACCAGGAGGGAAGAGGCTGCTCCATCCGGAGGGGCTCAGCTGCCCCTGAACCTGGACGGTGCTGACTTCCTGTCTGGGAGAAGGGGATTGTTTGTACAGGGGAGGCGGGCTAGGGCCTGTCTGCACTAGAATAAACCAGTTATTTCTATGCCTGGGCTGCTGTTTTCCTGTGGTGGGGACTGAGGAGGACACTGCCGGCCTCCTCGGACAGTTTTATCAGTTTTACACCCGAGTGGGGTGGAGTCAGGCGCCCTGCAGCTCAGCGCACAGGCTGTTCCCAGTGACAGTTGAGGGAACTCAGGCCAAAGCGAAGGGAAACTGCTCTGCATACAAGCCCAAAGCCACTTCCAATTTAGGGGACAAGGAGCATATTGAAACTCCCATTACCCAAGTCCCGCCTTCCAGTCCCCTACTAGGCGGGGCTCCACCCTGACCACATTCTCAGGCCCTCACTGGGGGTTGTGGGCGGGGCTTCACTCCTGACCACGCCCCCAGCACATCCCTGGGGGATTCTAGGGGGTGGGGAATTGTGATGCTGAGATTCACTCCCAGCCTTGTATCTTATTAAGACTCAGAATTGCTGGGGCTGTAGCTTAGAGGCAAGGCTTGCTTGCCGTGGATTGAGACCCTGGTTTCTACCCCAGCACTGTGAAAAGGAACACTCCCAGCAACTCTTACGTTAATTCTGTTTTACATTTCTCTATAGAAAAGCAATGGTGCCTGGGGAGTGACTTGGCACTATGTGCCTGGCCTGCCAAGGCTCTGGGTTCCATACCCAGAACCCCAAACTGAAAACAATGGGCTATTTTCCTGCGCCTCGCCAGTGTGTGGAGCACAACAGGCCATCCATTTGGGCAGCAAATGTCACTCCAGTTTCTCATGAACTGAATCAGGACACTGGTTGGCTTGCAAACGCATGGGTAATTTTTCTTTTGACTTTGAGACATGCTGCGGGCCGCAGGAATATATCATAAGAACTCAGCTGGCTATGGCAAAGTCACTACCTGGAGGGATCATGGAATTCCTCCCGAGGAAGCCAAATCCCAAGGAGTTTTTGGTGTTACTTGGCTTGTTTTATCAGCTGTCTTCTGTTATGAAAATCATGTGTGCCTTCATAGCTTTCCCAATTGACTTTTCCCTAAGAAGGACTAACAGTGTGGACTGATCACTCTCTGGACATACACAGTCCAGGTATTTGGAGAACAGCCTCAGGAAAGGCTTTCTCTGGAATCAGATATCTCCCTTGGCCACTTTCAAGGACTAACAGTAATAACAGTCCACATGAAGGTCTCCTGATTTAAGACAAATTCCACAAGGAGACACCGCCAAGAGAGGTGGACGTTAAGTAATAGCTTTACACAATTTAGCTCGGATCCTCCCTTTATATACCGAGACTTCCAGGGCACCGGGAGAGAAGAGAAAACAGAATGAAAGAACTAGATGGGTAAGAACTTGAGAGGAACGAACTGAGATGGAGAAGAACTAGATTGAAGAGCTAAAAGAGAGGACAAGAGGAACGAGATGGAAGATGAGGAAGAGCCAGATGGGGAAGAACAAGATGAGGAAGAGCCAGATGAGAGAGAAGGGGACGAGAGAGGAGCTGATGGGGGAAAGAACTAGATAGATGAGAACCTAGAAGGGGCAGAACTAGATGAAGGAATTAAGATAGAACTTAGAGGGGACAGTAGATAAATATAGAGAAATCAGGCAAGAAAAGAGCTAGACATGAGAACAGAACTGAAGCTGTGTGTAAAGGATGTTATGCCAGAGGAATTAAAGCAAGTGGACTATAGAGCTCGGTGTGCTGAGATTCTATTTCCTGAAAATACTCCTGGCCGTTAGTAGTTCTCTCTCCTGAGCCCCTGGGATGTGTAATATTGAGGCTGGTTCCCTTAATATTATACAAGAGAGACAGTCCCGTGGCCTGGAACTCCTGCCCTTCTATCTTCCTGTGCGTTGGGATTACAGCCATGTACCACCAGGCCCCGGGTTTTATTTTCTATTTTTTAACGTAGTTCCAGTCAGTAGCCCAACTTGGCTTCAGACTTTCAGCTGTGTCCCCACCTCAAGTCTAAACAGCTAGAGAGCCGAGGTGATAAGCCTGTGCCACCATGTCCAACTAGCCCTCGACTGGATTTGGCCAGGCTATCCCATGTAGTCAAGAGTGGGACAGCTGTGTGCCCCAAGTCTCGAGTCAGGCTTGAAGCTACCGTGGCCTCACAGCGCCTGCCCTGCTAGGCTGGCTAATGTGCTTGACATAGAGCGAGTTACAGCTGGGCCCCTCCCAGTCCCCGGAGCCATACTGCCTAGCAACAGCTGTGCCAGGCAGGACGCACAGACCTCCCTGGAGCGCCACAGGCAAGACTCGGGGACACAGGCAAGCAAGCCAGGTGAGTGGCTGGGGTGTTCTTGGGCCGTGTGGCATCACCCGCTCTGTGCCGGGCCAGCCGAGTACGGAAACTCACTGGGAGTCCTGTGCCTCTGCAGCTGTTCATTTGCACTCGCAATGGACACCGTGGACGCCACCGTGGAGAGGCTGAGGGCTCAGTGTCTGTCCCGAGGGGCCGTGGGCATCCAGGGCCTGGCCAGGTGAGCCCTCAGCCCAATGCTCGCTCGCAGCGCCTTCTGGCCCCAGCAGCCCCGCATCCATGCAGCCCCATCTTGATCCCCAGGTTTTTCCGCCGCCTGGACAAGGATGACAGCCGGTCCCTGGATGCAGGGGAGCTGAGGCAGGGCCTGGGGCAGCTGGGGCTGGAGGTGGGGGAGGCAGAGGCGGAGGCGCTGTGCAGGCGCTGGGACCGTGACGGCAGCGGGACCCTGGACCTGGAGGAGTTCCTGCGGGCGCTAAGGGTGAGGCCGGCCTCAGAGGCCGAGGGAGGGGCTGGTGAGGGTCCCAGCACTCGCTCAATCACTGTCCCCCCACAGCCCCCCATGTCCCAAGCCCGGGAAGCTGTCGTTGCAGCTGCCTTTGCCAAGCTGGACCGGACTGGCGATGGTGTGGTGACTGTGGATGACCTGCGGGGTGTGTACAGTGGCCGGGCTCACCCCAAGGTGCGCAGTGGCGAGTGGACGGAGGACGAAGCCCTGCACCAGTTCCTCGACAACTTTGACACATCTGAGAAGGACGGGCAGGTGTGTTCACTTGGTACCTCCCACAGGGGCAGCATGCCTGGCCTGGGTCCCCCCTCACGGCGTGCACCCCCACAGGTCACACTAGCTGAGTTCCAAGACTACTACAGCGGACTCAGCGCTTCAGTGGACACCGACTCAGAGTTCGTGGCCGTGGTGAGCAGTGCCTGGCGCCTCTGACGTGGCGGCCCCCACCTGCCTGGCGCCTCTGACGTGGCGGCCCCCACCTGCCTGGCAGCGGCCCTTAGCCTAGTTCCCCGACCCACCTGCTGCCGTTACCACTGTCCTGGGGCCCCAACCAGACACAGGGAGGGGGTGTGTGAGACGGGAGGCTGAAGAACCGGCTGGACCAGGTCTGCGGCAGGGGCACCCGCAGGCCTGGATTCATCACTGACCCCATGGGGCCCCCATGGCCACACCCAGCTCATCTGGCTGCCAGGTGCACAGGCGGCCAGGGTTTAGTTAAAAGTTTTAATGCAGTTCTCAAATACATTTCATATGACAATCTTACATAAATGTTCCAAAACACATGGGCGACGTCTCGAGTCACTTGTCACTGGCTGGCTAAGGCTGTAAGCAGAGTGTGACCCATCTGCCAGGCAGCCTCTGGTGTCCTTGCTGGCTCCCTGGCCAGAGATGGAACCACAAAGTCCATGGGTGGGGGCGTCGTCTTCCGCCAAGAACAGGCCCTCCACAGGGCCTTTGCCTCTCAGGGCCCGCGATGGTCGGTTACCTCAGGGCCGTGCTGCGCCGGGTACCTGCTTAAGGAGGCCCAGGTGGTGTGGGTGGGCAAGAGCCAAGAACCCTCCTGGGGCCCGCCACCTTTGTCTAGACAGGTGTTCTCAGGCCCAAACTTAGGGGTTCGCTGTAGGGGCCGGGCGCCACCCACAGGAACGAGTCAGCTCAGCCCACGAGCAGCTTCATCCAGGCCCGTGAAAGCCACGTCATCAGAATCAACGAGAGGCATTAGCCACATGGACGTGGCAGAGCGGGGAGCCGGCAGACAGCAGGTTCTCTGAACAGAACGCTGAGCCCGGAGTTTGAACTGTTGCTGCCCAGAAGGAGAGGCGGTCACCACAAGGCTGGGTGGCCAGGCCTGAGCCGGCAGAAGCGGTGACAAGTGTCAATGTGCCGTTTCGATCGGAGGAGGAGGAGGAGGGCGGGGAGCGTTCTTTCTGCTCATCAATATGATGAGGTCTGAGTCCCAGGCCACATCCTGGCATCCCCGTCTGCTGCAGAGGGGACACGCGGATCCAGCCTGTGGCCACCCCAGCAATAGACACCACCATGACGCGGCCTGCAGGGAGGGACGGGCAGCGGACAGACGACAAAGCAGCAGCCTGACGCAGTGGCTCCGCTGCTATGTGCTCCCAGGGGTCTGGCCATCCCCTTCGTCACCTGTGCCTGTGGGAAGAGCAGGTCCCTCAGACCCAGCACACAGCCACCATGGACGGGGGCGGGGGGGGGGGGGGGGGTCCCTCCCACGGGTCCCTTGCTGCTCACCGGCTCCCGAGGGAGTGACCCCCGAGGGAGTCAGCACTGCATCCTCATCACTGTCTTCCTCCTCGGCGGCCCGGGTGGCTCCTGGCTCAGGTGCGGGTACCTTGGCCTCCTGCTCCTGCTCCGCGCGGCTCCGCAGTGCCAGGATGCGGTGGTGCAGTGCTGCGTACAGCTGGCCAGTGTCCTTGGAGCTGGCCTGCGGAGACAACGTGTGAGGTGGCAGGGCCTGGCCGGCCGACTCCTCCGACAAGGGCCAACCACCACCCCGGTGCAGAAGACCCCTGGAGTCAGGCCAGACACTAAGGTCGGAGCGGGGTCTCTCATCCCCGCACATGCGATGTGCAGCAGAGGGGCAGCATGGCGCACCACACGGCTATCAGGAGGCGTGTGTCCTTGCTGGTGACATCAGCACAGTGACCAGCACTGAGCCAGTGTTCCACCCCAGCCTCCCCAGCTCACCGAGATCAGAAAGACCTTGACGGCCTGGTCCTCGGCATCTGTGGCTGTGATGCGGATGCTCTTTTCACTGGCCTTGTCCATCTGCATCTGTGCCCACAGCTTTGTGTTCAGGATGAGCCGCAGGCTGCCCTGGGTCCGCATCACTGCAGCAAGGAGGCCGCTTAGCCACACGCCTGCCCCAGCCTACAGCCCACGTCCAGAAGGGGAGAGCCGGGCAGCCGGGGAGCCGTGCCCTTGCGGGGAGGGGATGGTCTGGAATTGGCCAGGAGCGCCCTCACAGCACCCTCCTGAGATGGAGACTGCCCAATCCCACCCGAGGACCAAGCCCCGGCCATCACATGTGTGAGGAGGGTCCCAACTCTCCCCACCCAGTCAGAGGCCAGGCGCGCATCTGAGGCTCTAGGAATAAGCCTCACAAAGGTGGCTTGCTACCTGCTGGGTAGAAAACACACGACTACCCCGTGTGCACAGGTTCACAGGTCACAGACGGCCACGGCCAAGAGGAGGACTGCAGACGTTCCCATCAACTTTTTTTTGGTGGCAGGATCTCAGTAGCCTGGGCTTGGCCTTGAACTTACAGCAGTCCTCCTGCCACACCTCCCATTCTGGGCCTAAGCTGACTTTTATTGGGAATATAACCAAACAAGAAAGAAGCTCCCTTGTCTTTGGAAGAGGTCAAACATGGGTATGGCAGGCTTGCAGTGGACCCCAGGCCAGCCTGGGCTACAGAGTGAGACCATTTTCACAAAGTCCCCGGAACAGGAGGGCAGCTCTGACGCTTGCGCGGCCCTGTTCTGAGCGATCACAGCCCGCTGGGTCCTCTGGCTTTGCTGAGGTTGCACGCTGACGCCCAGGCTGGCGTTACTGCTGCCAGGCTGCCGGAGGCTCACAGTGGGGATTGTAGCCCTGCTCACAGCCATGCCCCTGCCCACCTCTAGGAGGGTCTGTACTTCCCCAGTGCTCACCCAGCCGGGACTGTAACGTGCCGTCGTCAGTCGACGCCATATCGTTGAGCCTGAGAAGTCCCCGGCCACGCTCCACCCACGACTGGGAGGTCTTGTCAAACACAAACAGCTTACACTGGATCTGGAAGACATGGGGTCGGCGGCGAGCAGGGTAAGAGCGCCTGCCCTCTGGGCCCCACAAAGCTCAGGCCCCACTTCAAGTCAAGAGCTACCAGTGACGCTGGGGTATCTGATTACCCCCCGGCTGCCAGCTCCACGAGCTATGGCCAGGATGCTGACGGCAGTGCCCAGCTTAGTTATCCAGTCGTCTGTGGATGGGTTTGAGTTCCGTGGGACCGGGAATGGAACCCAGGCTCCCGCATGCTAGGCTCTACCACAGAGCCCTGCTCCCTGCTCAAGTGTGGAAAGCAGGGGAACATCCAAACCCACGAGATGCCACCCACAGCATTCCCACAGCGAAGGAGCACTGGGTGCTGTGATGAGCGGCCTGGCTGCAGGGCATCCTACCGTGCCGGGGAGACCACAGCATGGCAGTCCTTCCACTGCCCACCCAGAAAGCAAGTAAATGTCCTCCTCACAAACACGCATGGGCCATCCTGCTTACAAGAGTCCCAAAGCACAGAGGCCACGTTATCAGCTCCCTGGTGCCATGCGGCCCTTAGTGTCACAGCAAGGCACAGAAACAGCAGACCCAAGGACACCACGCTTAGTGACAAAGCCAGGATAACATTCCACACATCGGGGCACACCGCAAGAACCGTCCAGAACTGGGAAGGCGTGGGGGCCGGGGTGCTGGCTCGCTGGGATGGGGCCTTATTTAGGGGTCGAAAACCCCCTGTCAAACTGGGACAATGGTTATGCAACTCATTTTGGTTTCCTTGGGGCAAAAAAGTTCCTGGTTGGCCTGGCACTCTCTCTGTAGTCCAGGCTAGCCTTGAACTCACAGAGGTCTGCCTGCCTCCGCCTCCTGAGTGCTGGCGTGCGCCACCAGGCCCAGATTCTTTGTTGTTGTGGAAGGGGGGTCTTGCTATATGTAGCCCAGACTGGCATCATTCCTGGCAACCCTGCCTCAGCACGCATGGTCTCACCTGCAGCACGTTGCTCTCTGCCTCCTCCCCCGTTATGACCTCCACCTTCTCCAGGAAGCATGTCCACGCTGTAGCCTTGGTGTAGGCAGCGGCTGACTCAGCCAGTGACTCTGCATAGACAGAACCCACCAAAGAAGCGTCAGCAGGCCTGGGACCCCAGGGATCTGAGGAGCCCTGTCCTGGTCGGCAGAGCAAGGCCGCCCACCATCCATCCCGGGCACTTCAGGCCGACCTCTCGTGTCTACTGGGGCCACAGCTGTCCTGCCTGGTGGTGGGAGTCTGCTGAGGTGTGTGCAGAGCTGTGCCCTACCTTTCTTGGGGGCAGCCTCCTGGGACGATGGCTCAGACCCTGACTGGGCATGCGTAGTCTCCCTGCTGGCATCTGAACTGGCTTCATTCAGCTTGGGGGGGCTCTGAGGAAACAAGCGTGCCAGGGCGGAGCTGCTGTGGGTGCTGAGGACAGAGTGAGAGCCCAGCAGGGACGGCCACTCAGCACTTCCCAGAGGCCCGACTCCTGCACACCCTGCAGGGGCCTGTCCTCAACAGCCATGCCTAGTCAGGCCCTCTCAGGACCACAGGGGAGCTCTGTGACAACACACTGTGGCAGACCAACAGGAGGAGGCTGCAACATGGTGACCTTGCCAGGCAACAGGGGGGAAGACCAGAGTCTGTGGATGCCCAGCCCGGAGGCAGACAATGCCGAGAGATGCCAGGCTCTGCACCCTGGGGTACAAGTGTGCAGAAAGCAGGGGGCGTGCACGCGCCTGCTACCCTGGCCGCCCGTCCTGCAGAAGTGGCAGGCGTGGCTGCTCCTGTGGACAGGGACAGACCACCTGTCTCAGTGGTGTGGCTCTGGGCGAGTAGGACAGCTGAGGTTCATCCCAGCTGGCCCTGGCCACAGGGACGCCTAGGTCGGTGGAGAGTAAAGACAAGAAGGGTGAAGCCAGCCCTCTGGCGGCCTCTGTGGGCAACCGAAGCCCGTGTGGGACGTGAGCTGGTCTTTCTCGTCCTGACTGTGCAGGAGACAGCGCAGCAGCCGCGTGCCGCGTGCCCCAAGTGGGGACAGGCACGCACGAGGGAACGGCGCCAGGGCCACTCACCAAGACACGCTCACTCATGTTCTGTCCAAACACAAACTTGTTGGAGGTGTCAGCACTGTGGGTCGAGTTGTCTGCGCTGGAGAGGAGGGCACCATCAGTGTGGCACCCTGATGTGCACCGCAGCACACAGCAGCACACCCCACCCCCAGACTGACACACAGGCAGAGGGAGGACCCCATCTGTACACCAGAGCGCTCACCTGGAGCTGATGTACTGCAGGAAGTAGTTGGTTGCAGTGGGTGTTTCTGAGCTGGGATGTGCAGCGCTGTCTACATCTGCCACATCAGCATTCTCATTCATTAACTGTGGAGAGGAAGCGACCTGCTCACGTGGCCCGGTCTGTGAGTGCACCGAGGACACAGGACCACTGCCACCAGCATGGCCACCCCTGACACAGCAGTCACAAAGACAAGCTGGGCATGGTGGCGCACGCCTTTAATCTCAGCACTGGGAGGGAGAGGCAGAGGCAGGATATCTCTAGGAGTTCAGGCTAGCCTGGGCTACACAGTGAGATCTTGTTTTAAAGAGACAATAGTCTGGTGTGGGCCCAGACCCCAGCACTGCAGGAGCCTGGGCTCAAGGCTGATCTGGACTACACTCAAAACAAGCTGGGAAGAAAACCTGCAGGAAAGGACCACCGAGCTTTAGGAGCTCTCTACCGGGTCGGCAAACTGCCTTTCGGCTGGCACCCAGCACACCAGTCACACAATGGGCACATGGCCACCACAACCATAGCTTCTCTGTGGTTGTTAAACGCATGATGTCGGTGGTACTCCTGAATAACCGAGGAGGTGGCAGTGCGTTAGAAGATATTGTGATCCTGGCTCATGGCTGCGCTTGATGGCTAAGTACAGAGCCCACGGAAGCCTTCATCCTCTGAGGATGCCAGCGGGCCCCACCACAAAGATGGCCAAGAAGGAGGTGCCCGAAGGTCGCGGGTCTCTTGGCCTAAGTCACAGCAACACCAGCTCCTCCCCACATCCCTTAGGGACTGGAGTGTCCACCAGACAGGGAGGAACAAGGAAACGGGAAACACACTGGAGTCTTCTACACAGTGGAGTTCTCAATGTGGTGACGAGGTCTTGTTGTGCAGCCCAGGCTGGCCTGGTTTCCTCCATCCTCCTGCCTCCCTCAGCCTCCCAGCATGATGGGACACAGGCCAGGTCATTCTGAGGGCATCCTGGGCTCTGTGGGGTGCCGAGCAGTGCCTCTGTCCTCTTTATTCCCATGCCTGGTGCTCCACTGTCTTGGTGGCACCCATGAGCCAGAAGTAGCCCTAAGTCTGCCCAGAAGGCTTCCTGGCAAGACACTTGGAAGGCGGGGGGCAGAGCTTCATGCCTGGAGTGTCCCAGACCCTATCCTCTGGCACTGCAGGCGTCAGACTCGGCTTCTAGGAGCGAGGCGTGGTCTCACCACTCTGCTGATGATTCTGTGGTGGCCCCCATGGCCTGGCTGCTGAGGCTGGGGTGCGAGCTACCTGAGCCCAGGGCCCAGCTCACACGAGCCAGGCCGGGTAGTGTGCCACTGCTATCCCAGAGCTCAGGAGGCTGAGGCTAGAGGATCAGGAGTCCCAAGTCATGCACAGCCACATAGTGAGTTCAAGACCAGCTCAGGCTGTATGAGACCTTGTCTCCAATCAAACCCATGTCACATCAATCATGTCATCATTATCTTAGTGTAGCTCTTGAAAAGACGACCTGAGGTAGCCTAAAATCCTAGGACTTGAGGATCAGGAGTTCAGTTCATCCTTGGTTACATAGTAAACTTGAGGCTAGCCTGGGTCACATGAAACACCATCTCAAAGTGGGGAGGGATTCTTAGCGGGATGGGGCCTTGAGCAATGGATGTCTGGGTAGATATGTGGCTGCCGTGGGTACCCCAGGCCACTCTCCTTAAGGACTGCCTGCTGGAGTTCCTCTGCCCCACATCTACCCAGCAAATACCTTCACTCTGTCTCTCAAGTTCTGTCCAAACACAAAGGCCTGTGGGGCCACCTGTTCCTCTTCAGAGTGTCCCTCCTCTGAGGTGCCATGTGGGGTTTTCTGAAGCACTTTCTCCTACAGGAAAAGAAAAGAACCCAATCATATTTAGAAGTGATAGCAACAGAGTGCCCAAGAGCCTGAAGTCAGTCAGCTGGGCATGAGCATGCCTGGCAACTATGATAGGGTCTGCTGGGGTGGGCAGAATTAGAGAAAGGCCTGAAGCCTGGCAGCTGGCCAACACCACCAGTCCCCTGCCCCAGTGCAACTGACAGAGGCAAGGTGGATGTGGGGAACTCAAGACCCAAGGGCACCCCTCTTAGAGGCAGACGACTGAGTATCACACCCAGTTCTCAGAAGGCATCTCTAGGAACACACTCTCAGTGCTCTAGCTCAGGCCTGAGGACACCGGTTGTCAGAGGGGCAGGGCACAGCACCATACCCTGGTGCCAATAGAGCCAGAATCAGTGCCAAAGGTCCCATCCGGCAAGGGGACGGACACTCAGGATGTAAACTATAAACGTCAAAGGGCAGAGTCACAGCAGCTACCTAGAGACAGACCAGAGGAGGCCCCTGTCAGTCATGAGAGGCAACGGTGTGGTGTGGAACAGAGAGGAGACTCTGCTGTGGGCAGAGACAGGAGCTGGAGGATCTCACCTTGCAGGCCGCTCTCACTTCCAACCCACAGCTTCCCGGACTGAGTGTTTTATACCAGCTCATGTTTTTGTTTTTTCCAAATTATATTTCTTCGTCTATGTGTGTCTATGAGCAAGGGCAATTCCCTGGACTGGTCACTTCCACCACTGGGGTCCAACTCAGGTCAGGCTCAGAAGCAAGCATTTTTAATTTAGCAAGGCCTCTCACTGGTCCTTCTAAACGCTGTCTTGCAAGTGTGACTCTCCCGAGTTCAGGGACTTGTTCACCCGTGTGGCCTAGACAAGGGGAATCTGGAGTGCTGCCAGGAGGCCTTTGGGGTAACTCCCTGGCTGCACGTGGAAGGTGGGGTGCTGGGTGCCCTGCAGTTCCAGGAGCCCCAACTTGTCTGTGACAGCAGCTCACAGTGGCAGGAAGGATGGCACAGTGCTAACTGTGTTCTCTGCTAGTCTGTCAAGAGTCTCATAGTCTACTGGCTTGGCACCCTATAAACCTGGTTGCATTCTCGCTCTGCCATGGCCCTGTGCCTACACAGGCAGTGTGGCTTGTACGCAGTCTTCCGTATGCCCGTTGGGCACCATTCCCACTGAGAACCAGTCCCCAGGCCTGTTGTGACTCTGCAAAGGTTTCTGTCCTCCTGTCTGTCCTGCATCACCAGGTGGCCAGTGCCTGTCAGAGGCTGCACCCCACTCCCTAGCCCGAGTCAGCATCCCTGATCAACTAGTGTCAGCATCAGGAGCCAGGAATGGCTGAGAAGGTAGGGGTCCGACCTGCTCTTGTCACGTGATCAGAGATAATAAGCATGGTGATCCTGCCCATCCCAGGACATTCGGAACGTGGGGCCTTGGGGTCAAATCTGGGTGCCACAGGGACAGATCCAGTGTGTGCCCGGCTGAGGAATAGGATGGGTGTGCATTGTGGAGGACAGGGTGGAACCCTGGCTGGAACTGTGCACTGGCTTTCCCTCCTGAGGCTCAGCCACGCTCACAAGAAAGAGGCTGGGAGCCGTTCATGTCCCCTCTTAGGGCGCTGGAGTGGGGTGAGCATTCCCCGTGCAGCCCTAGAACCCCGCTTCCCCGAGCATTTTCCCTGTGAGAACGGACACGGCTCTGACTGTGACTCCATATGGATGAGTTCAGGAGCACAGCAGGCAGCCTGGGAAGTGGGATCTCCGTCGACCCCTCACTGGCTGCCAGCACACTGCCTGGCCTTGAACCCCGGGCTGCAGGGCTCTTCTTGGGCTGACTCCCCAGCACCAGCATATGTGCGCCCCGAGGGCTCACCTGTGACTTGGGGAGGGGCACAACACACACACACAGGACTCTGTCGTGGAGACACAGCCAAAGTCACTTCTGGGCTCCTGGGCAGTGGGGCCCATTCTGACAGTGACTGACAGCCCATCAATCAGTGTTGGGTGTCCAGTGGCTGGGCTCTCAGGCGTTGGTATGGTGTGGAGGGGACTTTTAACAGGGCCCTGTGGAAGTGGGGAGGTCACAAGAGCACCATCCTCCCAAAGAGCACTCCCAGTGAAGTGGGCTGTAACAGCCAGGGTATGTGTGTGTGCTGGCAGGGACAGCCCCAGGCTGTGAGCCCATGAACTGTCTCTGCGAACACCCCTGCCTGGGTACTGTGTTACAGTGTGACAGGTGCAGCTGTGCATAGAACACTAAGCAAGCCCAGGCATGCTCAGTGCTGGAAACCACTAGGGCATCTGGATGGAGAACCCACACAGACGGTAGGTACATCAGCGTCTGCTGCTGCAGCCCCCTCTGGCCAGCCCCATGACCCACTGACCTCGAGTGTGTGGGTCCCCTCGGCAGACTCGGAGGGGCTCCTCTGTGTGAGGTTCTCTGGCGATGCGGACATGGCCGGTCCCGTGCAGTCTGCGGGCATGCTGACCCCATTGGTGCCGCTGCTGGGGACTATAAAAGGGAGGAGAAGAGTGGACAGGTGGCAGATGTCCCCCAGCTCTCTGGCAGCTGGTCAAGCTGCTGGACTCTGTCTAGGCCTCCTTTGTAAACAGGCTTCTAAATTTCATTCATCTTAGGCTGTGCAGGGTGGTGAGCGCTTTTAATCCCAACACTTGGGAGGCAGAGCAGGTAGGTCTCTGTAAGTTCAAGGGCAGAGCTACAGAGCAAATTTCAGGTAATTCAGGGCTACATTTAAAAAAAAAAAAAAAAAAAAAGCACCATGCATTCTTAGATTAAAAACATCAAAATGCCCCAACCTCACACGAGGGGCTGCTGTCTTTATTCTGGAAGACACTACACTGGCATGCAGCTCAGTATACAGGGCCTGGGTTTCATCCTCAAGCAAACCCCCTCACTCCGTGCCCAAAACAAGACACAAATGAGAACTGGCTTCCAATGTGCTCAGAAGCAGGACTCCCAGAGAACGACCACAAAAGGACACCTACTGCAGACGGCTCCCGTGCAATCTGCCGAAAGCCACCTGGGCATGTGGGGTGGGCATCCGACCCGCGCCGTGCACTCACAAAGCCAGAAGGGAGCTGGCAGAGGGTGCATGTCTACTACCCCATGCCTGAGAATTCCAGGCTCCAGACTGAGTTCCGGAGCAGACTGGGCTGCACACTGAGATGCGGAGTCATAAAAGTCCAACTAAACCAAGGCAAAGTGGCAATCCCCTAACGTGCCGGGCTATCCTGCTGGCCCCCAAATCAAGACAAACAAAACAAGAATCTCCGAGTGTGCTATGGGCTGGCTCTGAGCACTGGAGCCAAGCGTAAGCCAGGTCCCAGTCCACTCCACTGCTGAGCTTTTGAATGACAGGACCAAAACCCAGCGAGCCGCAGGCAGCCTGGAAAGTGCTCTGCAAGGATGACAGACAGAGCACAGCGTGGGAAGTTGACAAGAAGTGGGCAGCACCCCATCCTTCCATCAGGGCTCCCCAGAACGGAGTGGCCCTAAGAACCCCCTTGCCTCTGGACTTCAGACTGTGACTTGGTCCCTTACCCGTCTGCGACAGCACCTTGGGCTGGGGGGCCTGCAGCACAGCTGGACGGAGCACACCACGCTGCTGTTCCCTGGGCTTCTGGCTGGGCAGACCTGGAACACAGTGGATTCTAGGCATCTTGTCCCTGCTGCTCCAGAGCATGTCAACTCGAGTGGCCATGCAAGGAGGCAACACTCAACACCAACACTTCCTCTACAGTGACCGTCACCGGCCACTGGGGTCTGTGATGAGGCCTGGGTCACGGCTACCCTCCCAGAGTGGGCCCAGTGCAAAGGGGGATGGCCATGGCTGGTGCGGGGTCCCAGTGAGTTCCCAGGTAGGAGACACCCCGCCCCCCAGGTCTGAGCAGCCTTCCAGGGTTGTGTTCATGTCAGCCATGGTCCCTGAAGACAGACTGGGCCTGCAGCAAGGATCCTGGGGCCAGGCAGAGGCCCAGAAACGTCACCCACCTGCACTGGGTGCCTGGCCATGGATGAGCGTCGGGGGCTTCAGCCGGAAGCCGCTGCTCTTCTCCTCTGCAAGCACAAGACACAGCTGAGTTCAGCCTGTGGGGGGCAGGAGCACAGCACAACAGAGCGCACAGTGGGCCTGGGCCCCCCGAGAATGGTCCAGGCTGTGCCAGGAAAGCAGGAGCCCGGGCCAGAGGTGTGGCTCTGCAGCCAGGCCAGCACGGGACCTGGAGGATGGAGATGCTGAGGCAGGGTGAAGTGTCCATCAGGCGCTGCATTTGTCATGCCTGCCTGTGGCCTGTACATTTTCCTCACACCTTCTTAGACCAACTGTCCTTGTAGCCCCGGCTCTCATACCTGCTGGCTTGGTCACCGAGCCTCTTGTGAGTGGCTGGCAGGGCACACCAGGCAGGCATGACAAATGCAGACCCCACCATACGCATGACTCTCCTGACGGAAAGGTCAACAGGAGAAAGCCCCAAACACGGGCTGGCTCAGCGGGGGAAGTGCCTGCTGTGCAAGCAAAAGAGCCCGGGTTCAAATCCCCCCACCACAGCAAAGGCACATTTGGTGCGGGCAGGCAGGAGCACCCTGGGGCTCTCAGGCCAGTGGGGCAATGACGAACGAGGACAGCGGTGTTGGCGGGCAGAGGTGGGCACACCAGCATCCCTGCCACATGCATGGACCACACACACAGACAAGGAACCTCGTCTAGCAACACCGGGCAACACCGGGCAAAGGCAGTCTTAAGTGAAGAGAAGGTCCTCCGTGCAGGTCCGTGGACAGAAAATGCCCACAAGTGGTGAGCCCAGAAAGACAAAGCAGACTCGTGGTGCCTGCAGCTGAGGAGGGCCGACGCCGAGGGGGACTGGAGCTTATCTGGACACACGGATGCACTCAAGCATACTGTCCACGGGCTCTGACAGGAAGTGGGTTGCACTGGAGGCCCAGGTGCTGCATGGGGACCCCCAGTCAGCAGCACTCGAGCACCTGCACGAGTGCAGAAGGGCCGACGCAGGCAGCCATGCAGCGGGGCAGGGTGCCTACGGGGGTGAGCGCTGGGCCGCACTTCTCAAACCCAAGACCAAGGTCCTAAAACAGTGTAACCGGAGGCCCCAAAGACTAGCTTTGGGCACCTGAGTCCTGGCCACAGGAGGTGCTTCAGGGTCCTGTTCCCACAGAAGATCAACACAACCTTTAAGACTTGAGGGTACCACAACTGGCCATAGGGACCGCAGCCACTCACCTGCACCAGCGTGGCGCACCGGCGTGGCACACAGAAATCCATGCCAAGTGGGTACCACTGTGACCAGGTGGACAGACACTGTCGACGCGAAGTGGGCTGGGCAGCCAAGGCTTAGAGTCTGTCCCTAGCCCCATCCACAGGGGCACCCCGGGCTCTCCTCAGCCCCCCTGGAGACTCAGTTTGCTAACAATGTTGCAATAGGCCCTGGGGAACCCAGGCTTCATGCCCCCACACATACAGCTGGCTGTTAGATTTATGCTACCCAAGGGGCAGGGGTGCTGGGTGATACTGCGGACCCCAGGGAGCTCCCTGCTTAATTGGGAATACACTGGGGACTGAGCCAGGCTGGCCTGAGGCTGGCAGAGCTCCCAGAGCAGCGGCTGACGTGGCTGGGGGCTGGGCAAGCATGTGGCTGGCTGGGACGGCATGATGAGAGGATAAGGAGTAGAACCAGGTTTCTTCCTCAGGCTCACTGTGTGGCTGAGGATGACCTTGAACTCCTGATCTTCCTACCTCCACTGCCTAAGAGTTGAGATGACAGACGTGTGTCTCCATGCCTGGCTGAAACCAGGGTTCTTGATGTCAGCAAGAAGGGCTAGGATGCTGAGCCCCATCAGCGTGGGCTCCACATGCCCAGGACCAGGGCCAAGCAGGGTACCCTGAGCACCAAGATCCTGGCTCTAGAGTCCACCCCCAAATAGAGAAGGCGGATAGATTCCAGGACTGAGATGGAATGGTGAGAAAAGTCCTGGGAGGGGCCGGAGGGAAGGGACCAGGAGTGCTGAAGACCCAAGAACAGGAGCGGCACCTGAGAGTGCGGGAAACAAGGGGAGTGAGCTTCCTGCACAGGAGAGCAGCCACGCCAGGGAAGCCAGCAGCCTGACCAAGGATGACAGTAACACCAGAGAGGCCAAGTCACTCTTGTGAGTCCCCCAAAGACAGCCCCAAGCCTGCAGACTCTCCTAAGAGGAATTACAATGGCTGGGGAGTCAGCTGGGGGAGGGGAAGGCAGGTCTAAGGCCCTGACTTCGCATCTCCAGCATTCACATACAAAGCCAAAGGATCCAGAGGATGGATCCTGAGCTTGCTTGGCCGGGCAGCCTGGACCCAACGGTGAGCTTCTCGTCCAGGCAAAGACCCTGCCTCAAAAGCAAGACAGAGAAGAGCCATCGAGAAAAGCACCTGAGGCCGTGCTCTGGCTCCCACACACATGAACAGGCCACACACGCACATGCATACAATCAAGGCAGGCCGGACAACAGAGCTGCAAATGCCCTTTGAGCCACCTCTACCCACCCAACGACCGGCACAGGGTCTTCAAATCAAGGCGGTTTGAAGGACCAGGTCATCAGAGGAATTGGACCAGACCTCCTCACAGAACAGAAGGGACACCTGCCACCCAGGGATGGGCCACCAGGATGAGAACCAGAGAGGCAGGAGGCCAGGATCCCGAATGGTCATGCTCTTCAGGGAAAAACCAGGGGACTCTCAGAGAAGCTGGCTGCTGGACCAGAAAGGGAGGGCAGGGATGAAGCAGGGCCAGGGCTGCAGTGTTTACACCAGGCAGCTTAGGCCACAGTACCCTCTCTGTCAGCTTGACCAGGGAGAAGTCTCAGGACTGGCCTAAGAGTGGAAATACCAAAACAGGCTGCCCCTTGTGCCCTTGTGTTGCTAAAGACAGTGCTTGGGGTCAAGCCAGGTGTAGAGACTACCAGGGGACCCAAATGTCCAAAGAGCACAGCCAGGCCCCTTCCTGGTCTCACAAGCCAAGCAGGCCAGAGACTGACACTGAGAACGTGAGTGATCTTGAACACCTGATCCTGAGTGCTCGACCAACTGGTGCTCACCACTGCGCCTGGTCTATATGGTTCCTGGGTCCAAACCCAGGGCCCCTGCACACTAGGTGAGTGCACTACCCACTGAGCATCAGCCTGGCTTTCCGTGTTCTTTAAAAATAAGAGGCAGCCCCACCAGCCTGTGAGCAGGTGGGAGACCCGCCTCCAGGCTGCACCACCACCCTCCACCACCCACTGGACGCTGTCCCCCGAAGACCCAGTCCACCGCCCAGCCCTGCGCACCTGAACATCCTCTCCATGGCCAGCCCTGCCTGCCACCCCGGCAGACTACACAGGCACAGATGCAAACCACACCAGTGGGAAGAACAGGTGAGTAAACGCCAGTGTGAGAACACATTCAACAACCAAAAGAGCAGTGTGGCACCACCAGAACCCAGAGATCCTAGAACAGCAAGACCTGAACATTCCAATGCAGTGGAAACACAAGAAAATGACCTTAAAAATAACTTTATGAAGATGATAGAGGCCCTGAAGGAGAAAATGAAAAATTCCCTTAAAGAAATCAAGGAAGCCGGGTGGTGGTGGTGGTGGCGGCGGCGGCGGCGGCGGCGGTAGCACACACTTTTAATCCCAGCACTCGGGAGGCAGAGGCAGGTGGATCTCTGAGTTCAAAGCCAGCCTGGGCTACAGAGTGAGTTCTAGGAAAGGCACAAAACTACACAGAGAAACCCTGTCTCAGGGAGAAAAAAAAAAAAAAGAAAAGAAAAGAAAAGAAAGAGAGAGAGAGAAAGAAAGAAAGAAAGAAAGAAAGAAAGAAAGAAAGAAATCAAGGAAGAGAAAAACAAAAAATTGGAAGAAATCAATAAATCCCTTAAAGATAGCGGTGGGGGGTGGGGTGGGGACAATCAGGGTTGGGGGTTTAGCTCAGTGGTAGAGCAAGGCCCTGGGTTCGGTCCTCAGCTCAAAAAAAAAAAAAAAAAAAAAAAAAAAAAAACAAACAGGTAATGGAAACAGTTCAAGACCTGAAAACTGTAATAGAAACAATGAAGAAGACACAAACCGAGGGAACACTGGAAATAGAAAATCTGAGTAAACAAACAGGAACTACAGACAAGCATAACACCAACAGAATGCAAGAGATGGAAGAGAGACTCTCTGGCGTTGAAGATACAATAGAGGAAATATATTTACAAGTCAACAAAAATGTTAAATTCAATAAATTTCTAACACAAAACATCCAGGAAATCTGGGACACCATGAAAAGACCAAACCTAAGAAAAAGAGGAGAATAAAAGGGGTGAACTCCAGCTCAAAGGCACAGGAAACATACTCAACAACATCATAGAAGAAAACTTTCCCAACTTAAAGAAGGACATGCTTAGAAGGAACAGGAAGCTGACAGAACACCAAACAGGCTGGACCCCCTCCCCCCCCAAAAAAAGTCCCCCTGACCACATAATAATCAAAACACTAAACAGACAGAATAAAGAAAGAATATTAAAAGCTGCAAAGGAAAAAGGCCAAGTAACATATAAAGGCAGACCCATCAGAATATCACCGGACTTCTCTCTCTCTCTTTTTTTTTTAAGATTTATTTACTCATCATATATACAGTGGTCTGCCTGCATTTATGTCTACAGGCCAGAAGAAGGCATCAGATCTCATTATAGATTATTGTGAGCCACCATGTGGGTGCTGGGAATTGAACTCAGGTCCTCTGGAAGACAGCCAGTGCTCTTAACCTCTGAGCCATCTCTCCAGCCCCCCACCTGACTTCTCAATGAAGATTCTGAAAGCCAGAAGGTCCAGGACAGACATTATGCAGATACTAAGAGACCATGGATGCCAACCCAGACTACTATACCCAGTAAAACTTTCAATCACCATGGACAGAGTAAACAAGGTATTCCATGACAAAAATCAGATTTAAACAATACCTAAGAAACAAGCTGGTGTAGCTATCCTAATAGCTAACAAAATAGACTTCAAACTAAAATTAATCAAAAGAGATGGAGATGGACATTTTATACTCATTGAAGGAAAAATCCATCAACATAGTCTCAATTCTGAACATCTATGCAAATACAAGGACATTCACATTTGTAAAAGAAGCATTACTAAAGCTTAAATCACACATCAAACCCCACACACTAATAGTGGAAGACTTCAACATCCCACTCTCACCACTGGACAGATCTGCCAGACAGAAACTTAACAGAGAAACAAGGGACCTAACAGGCATTATGACTCAAGTGGACTTAATAGACATCTACAGAGTATTTCACCCAAACAAAAAAGAACATACCTTCTTCTCAGCACCTCATGGAACCTTCTCTAAAATTGACCACATATTCAGTCACAAAGCAAATCTCAACAAATACAAAAACACTGTAATAACCATCTGTATCTTATCGGATCACCATGGCTTCAAGTTAGAATTAAACAACAACAAAAATTACAGAAAACCTTCAAACTTATGGAAACTGAACAATCCTCAACTGAATCACCATGTTTTGTGGAACATGATGTTTTGTTTGTGCTCTAACAAATAAAGCTAGCCACTAGTTAACCTTAGAGGCCGGGCAGTGGTGGCACACACCTTTAATCCCAGCCCTTGGGAGGAGGAAACAGGAAGTGATATGAGGACTCGGTGGAGGTAAGAAGTCTCTCCAGTGGCTGGTTATTCTGCATCTCTGATCTTTCAGCTTTTACCCCAATATCTGACTCCGGGTTTTTATTATTAAGGCCAATTAGAATTCGAGCTACACCACTGGGTGAAGAAGGAAATAAAGGAGAAATTAGAGACTACTTAGGGATCAATGAAAATGAATGGACAACAAACCCAAACTTACGGAACACTATGAAAGCAGTGCTAAGAGGAAAGTTCACAGCACTAAGTGCCCACATAAAGAAGATGGAGAAATCTCACACTAGCGACTTAACAGCACAACTGAAAGCTCTAGGACAAAAAGAAGCCAAGTCACCCAGGAGGAGTAGATGCCAGAAAATAATCAAATTGAGGACTGAAATCAAAAAAGTAGAAACAAAGAGAACTAACTATACAAAGAATCAATGAAACAGAGTTGGTTCTTTGAGAAAATCAACAAGATAAACAAACCCTTATCTAAACTAACCAAAAGGCAGAGAGAGAATATCCAAATTAACAAAATTAGAAATGAAAAGGGAGACATAACAACAGACACTGAGGAAATCCGAAGAATCATCAAGTCATAATTCAAAAACCCGTATTCCACAAAATTAGAAAAATCTAAAATAAATGGACAATTTTCTCGAGAGGTACCACATAGCAAAATTAAATCAAGACCAGATAAACAATTTAAAAGATCCATAATCCCTAAAGAAACAGAAAGTCATTCAAAGTCTCCCAACCAAAAAAAGCCCAGGGCCAGATGGTTTCAGCATAGAATTCTACCAGAATTTCAAAGAAGAGCTAATTCCAATACTCTTCAAATTGTTCCACACAATAGAAACAGAAGGAATACTGCCAAACTCTTTTTATGAGGCTGCAGTTACCCTGATATCCAAACCATACAAAGATGCAATAAAGAAAGAGAATTACAGACCAATCTCCATCATGAACATTAATGCAAAAATACTCAACAAAATATTGGCAAACTGAATCCAAGAACACATCCAAGAAAAAAAAAAATCCACCATGATTAAGTAGGTTTCATCCCAGAGATGTAGGATGGTTCAACATATGAAAATCTGCCAATTTAATACACAATATAAATAAACTGAAATGAAAAAACCACATGATCATCTCATTGGACACTGAAAAAGCCTTTGATAAAATCCAACACTCCTTCATGATAAAGATTCTGGAGAGATCAGAGAGATACAAGGAAGATCCTAAACATAATAAAAGCAATATACAGCAAGCTCACAGCCAACATCACATTAAATGGAGAGAAACTCAAAGCGATTCCACTAAAATCAGGAACAAGATAAGGCTGTCCAGTCTTCCCATACTTATTCAATATAGTACTTGAAGTTCTAGCTAGAGCAATAAGACAACAAAAGGAGATCAAGGGGATACGAATTAGAAAGCAAGAAGTCAAACTTTCACTATTGCAAATGATGATAGTGTATACAAGTGACCCCAAAGATTCTACCAGGGAATTCTTACAGCTCATACTTTCAGTAATGTGGCAGGATACAAGATTAACTCAAAAAACTCAGTAGCCCTCCTATATACAAATGATAAATGGGCTGAGAAACATCACCCTTTACAATAGCCATAAATAATATCTTAGAGTAACTCTAACCAAACAAGTGAAAGACCTGTAGATAAGAACTTTAAGTCTCTGAAGAAAGAAATCGAAGAAGATATCAGAAAATGGAAAGATCTCCCGTGCTCATGGATAGGTAGGATTAACATAGTAAAAATGGCAGTCTTACCAAAAGTAATCTACAGATTCAATGCAATCCCATCAAAATTCTAATACAATTCACGTGGTGGCACACGCCTTTAATCCCAGCACTCGGGGAGGCAGAGCCAGGTGGATCTCTTTGAGTTCGAAGCCAGCCTGGTCTCCAAAGTGAGTTCCAGGAAAGGCGCAAAGCTACACAGAGAAACCCTGTCTCCAAAAACCAAAATTCTAATACAACTCTTCACAGATCTCGAAAGAATAATACTCAGCTTCATATGGAAAAACAAAAAACCCAGGATAGCTTAAAAAAAAAAAAGTCCTGTAGAATTAAAGAACTTCTAGAGGCATCAGCATCCCTGACTTCAAGCTCCACTATAGAGCTATAGCAATAAAAACAGCTTGGTATTGGCATAAAAGCAGACATGTAGACCAATGGACTCAAACAGAAGACCCTGATGTAAATCCACACACCTGTGAACACTTGACAAAGAAGCCAAAAATTATACAATGGAAAAATGAAAGCATCTTCAACAAATGGTGCTTGCATAATTGGATGTCAACATGTAGAAGAATGCAAATAGATCCATATCTGTCACCCTGCTCAAAACTGAAGTACAAGTGGATCCAGGACCTCAACATAAATCCAGCTACACTGAACCTGCTAGAAGAGGGAGTGGGAAGTAGCCTTGAACGCACTGGCACAGCAGACCACTTCCTGAATACAACACCAATAGGACAGACACTGAGGTCGACAACTGATAAATGGGACCTCAGCCAAACGGTGATGGCGCACACCTTTAATCTCAGCACTTGGGAGATAGGTGGATCTCAGTGAGTTTGAGGCCAGCCTGGTCTACAAAGCGAGTTTCAGGACAACTAGGACTGTTACACAGAGAAACCCTGTCTCGAAAAACCACAAACAAACAAACAAATGGGACCTTCTGAAACCTAAAAGCTTCTGTAAGGCAAAGGACACCGTCAATAAGACAAAACGGCAGCCCACAGAATGGGAAAAGATCTTCACCAACTCCTCATCTGACAGAAGGCTGATCTCCAAAGTATATAAAGAACTCAGGAAACTAGTCATCAAAATACCAACTAATCCAATTAAAAAATGGGATACCAATCTAAACAGAATTCTCAACAGAAGAATCTCAAATGGCCAAAAGACATTTAAGGAATTGATCAACATCCTTAGTCATCAAGAAAATGTAAATCAAAACAACTCCGAGATACCAGAATGGCTAAGATTTAAAACAAACAAACAAACAAACAAACAAACAAAAAAAACCCCACAAACACTGATGACAGCCTATGCTGAAGATGATATAGAGTAAGGGGAACACTCCTCCACTGCTGGTCCGAGTATAAACTTGTACATCCACTTTAGAAATCAACATGGCGGTTTCTCAGAAAATTGGGAATCAATCTACCTCAAGACCTAGCTAAACCAATCTAGGGCATATACCCAAAGGATGCTCAATTATACCACAAGGACACTTGTGAACTATGTTCACAGCAGCATTATTCATAACAGCCAGAACCTGGAAACAACCTAGATGCCCCTCAACTGAAGAATGGATAAGGAGAATGTGGTACATCTACACAATGGAGTATTACTCATTGATAAAAAACAATGACATCATAAAATTTGCAGGCAAATGGATGCAACTAGAAAAAAATCATCATGAGTGAGGTAACCCAGACCCAGAAAGACAAACATGGTATGTACCCACTCATAAGTGGATATTAGATGTAAAGCAAAGGATGACCAGGCTACAATCTACAGTCCCAGGAAAGCTAAGTAACAAGGGGAACCCTAAGAGCAATGCATGAATTTCCCTGGGAAGGTGGTGGGGCATGATGGAGGGGAGGGAATGGGTGATGGGAATATGAGGGATTGGGTTGGTTGAGTTGGGGGTAGGACAGAGGAGGAGAGTAATGAAAGATATCTTTTGTTTGTTTGTTTGTTTGTTTTTTCGAGACAGGGTTCCTCTGTGTAGCTTTGTGCCTGTCCTGGATCTTGCTCTGTAGACCAGGCTGACCTCGAACTCACAAAGATCCGCCTGGCTCTGCCTCCCGAGTGCTGGGATTAAAGACGTTCGCCACTACCGCCCGGCTGAAAGAGATATCTTTATAGAAGAAGCCATTATGCGGTTAGGGAGAAACCAGGTGCCAGGGAAATTCCCAGGAATCCACAAGGATGACCTCAGCTAAGACTCCTAGCAATAGTGGAGAGGGTGCCTGAACTGGCCTCCTGTAATCAGATTGGTGAATACCCTGGCTGTCATCACAGAGCCTTTATCCAGTCACTGATGGAAGCAGATGCAGAGATCCACAGCCAAGCACTAGACCAGTTGACAGGAGGGAGGAAGGACTGTCTGAGCAAGGGGGATCAAGTTCATGATGGAGAAACCCACAGAGACAGCTGACCCTGGCTGGGGAGCCTGCATGGGACCGACCTAGGCCTTCTGCATGTGGATGACAGTTGTGTAGTTTAGTCTGTTTGTGGGGCCCTAGCAGTGGGATCAGGACCTGTCCCTGGCCCAGGGGCTGGCTTTTTGGAACTTATTCCCTGTACAGAGATGCCTCACTCAGCCTTAACTCAGGGGGAGGAGCTTGGTCCTGCCTCAACTTGACATGCCATGCTTTGTTGACTCCCATGGGAGGCCTGCCCCTTTCTGAGGAATGGATTGGGGGGCGGGGAGGCTGTAGAAAGGAGGTGGGGGAAGGGAACAGGAGGAGAGGAGGGAGGAAAAACTGTGGCTGGTATGTAAAATAAATGAAAAAAAATTAATAAAAAAAAAAAAAGTAAAATAAAAATACCAGTGAATCTTAGTCAGATGGCAGTGGTGGCGCACGCCTTTAATCCCAGCACTTGGGAGACAGAGGCAGGTGAATCTCTGTGAGTTCGAGGTCAGCCTGGTCTACAAAGTGAGTTCCAGGACAGCCAGGATTGTTACACAGAGAAATCCTGTCTCAAGAAACAAAAACAAACAAACAAAAATACCCTCTCTGATTCGGTTAAGTTCTAGCAAAGAGCCGTGTGTTTGGGAGTACCCAGGTCTGTCAGCTGAAGGGGGAGGTGGTTCAGGAACGGAAGACAGACCCTGCCTCCAAGCTGTGCTTGCACAGGAGATAAGGCCCAGGTGACACCCCTCACAGCCTATATGGAGAAGCAGGCCCTGCCCCCAGGGCACTCACTCCCTGAGGGGCCTATGGGTGAGGAGGCTGCTGGGCTTTGCCAGCCTCCAATGAAGCATCCCCAGAGTCTCTCTGCCTAGACCCAGCCTCACTCCTGCACTGGTCAGAGCCCGAGGCCACATCCTTATGCACGGTGACCCTCCCTTCGGTCTCACCATGTGCCCTCAGCTGGGGACACGAGAGACTGCCCTCTGGCTTTGCGTGAGTGCACACACGGTACCTGATGGGTGAGGATACTGTCCCCTCCAGTCCACACCAAGGACCGTGTCCTTACAGAGTCACACTCACAGTTGGTATACCCACAGAGTTTGACAAGGATCCTCCCAACTCCACTTTAGGGTGACTGCCAGCTTCCCTCGGCCCTCCCTGGCCCACGAGGCTGTCGCTCACCTGAGTGCGTTAGAGAGGACGTCCGCTCACGCTTGATTGGAGGGCAGTAGTTTCCATCCTCACGATCAGAATCTAGACACAGGGTGGGTGGGGTTAGGGAGCATTCAGGTTTGGCTCCAGGACAGCCCAGTGTTCTAGAGAGTTCCTTACCTTCTCCGGCTTCCGGGCTGGAGCTGCCAGCAGACCTCTGCAATGAGAACACAGACGCGGTGAAAGGCCCCAAGTGTCCCAAACTGTGCCCACAACTCCCTGTGCCCTGCCCTAAGGATACACAGTGCATTAGCACACACAGCCTACACAAGTCTCACGTGGACGCCTAACCACAGAAGCATCCCTGCTCCCACCCCCGCCCTGGAACATTCTATGGCACATGTGCACACTTGCTTCGGGGCCGTCAGCCCAGTACAAGCAAATTCTGATGTTTGGGCCAAAGCGCTTCCAGGCTGTGCCAGGCCGCCAAGGGCCTTCCCCAGCTGCTGCCCAACTCAGCCCTGGGTCCACACTGAGTGCTGCACTGCCCTTCAGACCCTGCAGCCAGAAGCCAAGGCCAACGGTGGACACGCACCCCTGGCGGATCCTGGCCATTTAGGAAGGCACAAGAGCCCATTTCCCTCTGGTCCCCAAATGCTCCGGGCTCAAGCTGAGCCAAACGGGGGTGCTGGCTCCACAGAGCTGCCGAGGGTTAAGTGAGACGACACAAGAGAATGCTCCAACGACCAGTGCAATCAATAAACCCAAAGGCAGTGAGCGCCAGCAGAGACCCTCCCGCAGCGGGCCCTGGCCCATTTTTTCCCATAAAGGGCCAGAAAGCCAGTGCTTTTGGCTCACAGGCTGCATCTGCCGGCTTTTGCTCATAATCCTGCAACAATGTAAACACTGGCTCAGCCCAGGAACCACGCAAACAGGCAGTGTGCTAGAGTCTGCGGCAGGGAGCCCAGAGAGGGTGAACATTTACTCAGTGCTGCACAGCAAATCTCTAACAGACCTGGGCATTCTCCTCAGCCTGAGAAGCAAGCCCCCTCTGCTTCCTATTCTCTCACTCACAGGACAGGGACAGCAATGGTCCCCAGACAGGTTCCAAGGAAACACCAGCCCCTTACTCCCACTCCAAGAGCTCATCACCGGAATTAACCCAGGCTCTGCCTTCCACAGGATGTCAGGTCTCTGGGGGCTGCAGAGGATATCATGCTGAGCGGTTCTGCAGCACTTGGGGTCATGTGATGGGGTGTGAGAAACAGAGCAGCTCAGAGCCCCAACTGCCTGCCCCCAGATGGGCACCAACCCCACAGCAAATTTCTATGCTCACACTGCACCAACAGGGTGCAGATCCTGACCTGGGGTGTTACTCCATTGGACCCCAAGTCCAGCCCACACTGGTACCTGGCCATACAACAGACATTTGCTGGGAATCTGCCAATGAACTCTGCATCTCAGAGAACCAGCAAGGGCCTACAACCTAGCACATAGTGAAAGCCATAATGTGTGTGAACCTTGACGCTTCCTCTTGTCCTCTGGGGTGCCTTGAGAACATTCTCTGGGTCTTTGCTACCTTGCTGGATCCATGCCCAACCTACAAGTGTGATTCACCCTGGGGACTCTGCGGGCACTGGTGAGTGGTGAAGGCCTGCATCACTGGCCTTGCAGACACACGCCTGGAATGGATGCGGATAGTCTGAGGACACGGATCCCAACATCGTGTCATGGCGCTTTGCTGCTGCTCAGCTCCATCAAAGGAGCAGGTTCTTGTGGATTCATCTGGGACATCACCAGGGGTGCATGTGGAAATGAAGTTTCCCAGAGGACAGGAAGCAGTCCTACTGCTTCAAGGACAAGGGCTCCAGGATGACACACGGAGACACAGGTTGAATGAAGCATCCACCTCACTAACCAGGGAGCCAAGAGAAAGGCCTGGCTAGCGTCCCAACTGATCCCCGTACCACCTTGGATGGATGAAGAGGCTCAGAGTGATGCTCACAGCAGCTGTGGACCTGTGGACCGGCTCAGTTCTGCCAGCAGTAACTCAAGAGCCACAGAGGTGGGAGGCTGGAGGCAGAGGCAGGAAGATCAGGAGTTCAAAGCCAGATTGAGCTACATGAGACCCTGACCCAGAAAAACCCCAAAACACAGCATGACCCTAGTTGGCCTTGGCACTGGTCCTGGGTGAGAAGCACACACAAGCCACTTCTGGGTGCTATGGCTGGCCAGCTGACAGGACACATCAAAGAGGCCACCCTCAGGGTTAGAGATGGCTCAGTGCTCAAGAGCATAAGTAGTCTTCTACAGAACAGAGGCTTAGCTCCCGGCGCCCACCTGAGGCAGCTCACAACTACCTGTAACCTCAGTCCCAGGGGCACCCAGCCTCTGACCTGCTTGGGCACAGAACTCATATGCACCTCTGTGCCCCCCCCCCAATTGTAAAAGCGTGTGTATAATTCTATACTTTTTTTTGGTTTTTCGAGACAGGGTTTCTCTGTGTAGCTTTGCGCCTTTCCTGGAACTCACTCTGTAGACCAGGCTGGTCTCGAACTCAGAGATCCGCCTGGCTCTGCCTCCCGAGTGCTGGGATTAAAGGCGTGCGCCACGACCACCTGGCAATTCTATACATTTAAGTTAAACACACACCCCCACAAGAGCACAAAAGCTGTCCCCAAGGCTGGCATTTTGAAGGGTCAGGTGCACGTGGGTGCTATACAGCAAGGTCTTTCCAGAGTCCTCAGGCCAGCAGGCTCTTTACAGGCCCTTGGTGGGCAACTGCTTATCACAAGGCTGGCTCTCACCCTACACACCGGGAAGCATGGCGTGGAGTGCAGACAGACTGGAGAAATGGAGGGGCTCTGTGGGAAGCCGAGAGTTAGGGCACAGCCAGAAGAAAGCCGCTCTGCTGTACAGGGACTGGTGAGCTCAGCTTGGTATCCCCAGGATCAGATTCCACCCAACTGGATTTACAGCCCAATTGACCCAAATTACAGTGTGTCTGTGCAGTGCGCCAGCCACGAGACTATCCTTGGCAACCGGCCCAGCTTCCCCACTGAGAGCTCTACGCTGGCCTGGTGGCTCAGCGCTGTCACCAAGTGGTGTGACAGTGCTGCTCCAGGCACTGTGGAGTTGTAAGCAGTTGGGGGGTGTGTGGCTCTGGCTCCCGTTCTCGGGAGGCCCCTTTCCTGGGTGATCTGGGGGGCTATGCTGCTCCAGTTTGCAGCCCGTGAGATTTAAGAAGGCAGGCCCTGTGGGCCCAGGTCTCCACACGGGACCTCGGCTCCAGAGCAGCTGCTGTCATGAGGGCTCTGGGATGGACGGACGGACTGCTCCTGGCTCAGCCTGGAAGCCGCCCCCGGGGCTGCAGAGCCTTGCACCAAGCCAAGCTCGTCTCCTGAGCCAGAGCCTCTGCCCAGACAGGAGGCTTCTGGATGCAGTTTCGAAGGGTGCTCTGGCCAGAGCAAAATCAGATTCATGTGGTTTCTTCTGCATCACAGAGTACTCTTCCCACAGCACCCCCCCAACACACACACACCATACAATCTCGCTTCTGAACCCTCAGGTGACAGGGCGGACCACAGCCTGGTCAAACCTTCTCCCAGCGTGACCCAGGCTTGGGGGCTGCAGCTGGCGTGAAGAGGGGACCACTGAGGCCTGCAGAGGATGCAGGGCAAGCGTGGCCCTGCTGTCACTGCACACCCGGCGACGGCGCTGGCCTCTTCTCTAACTTGGAGTGTGTCTGTGTGCGAGACCAGGTCAAGACGGTGGGTCTTCTATGCTCTCCAACTCGGTTTTTTTAAAGCGACCTCTCGCTGAGCCTAAAGCTCACCATTTGGGGCTAGGCTGACCAACCACTGAGCTCTGAGATCCTCCTGTCTCACCCCTTCCCCCACAGTGCTGGGGTCTCAGGCACAGGCAGCCATGTCTGGCTTTACGTGGGTGCTGGGATTTGAACTCGGGTCATCCTGGTTTCACAGCTATGCTCCTATCCACTGAGCCACCTTCCCAGCTCTCACTTATCTTTTAAAACAGACACTTCCTGCCACTGGGGTGCAAGCTGCCCACGCACGCACACCTCCCGTGTGCTCGAAGGATGGACGGGGCTTCCCCTCCTGCTTCACTGCAGCCCAAGCTCAGTCTCCAGAGCCCCGGGTTCCTAAGACCCTGAACTTGAACACTCAGATTCACGAGAAGAGACGTGGGAGGCGGCCAATGGGGCCGGAAGGGGCCTGTAAGGGGGAGAGCACAGCCCAGCTCCTCTTGGGGCCCCTCCCATCTCCTAGGAAGCAGACCCCCTCTCTCACTGTGGTGTAGACAAGAGGGGCTCAGTCCCTCTGCCTGGTCGGTGGCATGACTGAAATGGACTCTGTCAGTCCTGGCTACCCTCCCAGCTGATTCTTGGGGTAAAGGGACAGGGGCTCGGGACCTGGTGGCCCTGGGTAAGAGTGCAGGGTGGGCTGTGGGCACTTACCCCTGCCAGTTCTCGCACACAAGGAGGCTGGGCTGCAGGAGCAGGGGGCGGAGGAGAGCTGGTGGAAGCACCAGTAGGGGCAGGAGGGTCTAAGGCATGCTCCCCAGAGGATTCGGGGTGCCCCGCGTCAGGGCGGGGCGCCTCCGCCTCCCCCCGAGGCTCCTCTCCCGACTCCGGCAAGTCTTTGTGCTCTGTGGAGGACTGGGGAGCAAAAAAGACAATTTTCCTTCAATGTACACAAAAGGCCACACCATGGGGAAAGGGAGGGTCCCTGTCCCTACCTCTGCCTTCCCATGAATAGGGCTCTTGGGCAGGTAGGTCTGAGCCTCCTTCTCAGAACAACGGTGGACCCAGCATGAGGACACCTTCTCTCGAAACAAGGATGGAGACATGATACTAGAGGTTAAACCCCGAGGGTCCTGCTACTCCAACTGGACACTGAAATGCTGTCAAGGGACAGAACAGGGGACAGAGGGCCAGGACATCCACAGATTCTTTGGCCTCAGGCTCATCTCACACATCTTGGGTGTGGGCCTATTTGGAAAAAGCCAAGAGATGCAAATAATGCCTGGCGGACTTTGAGGTAGATCTGGGGGCTCTGCAGGCGTCTAGGTCAAGCATCTGTGGCCCCGACTCTTTCTCAGAGGTGATGTCCTGCCACAGTGGCCTAGGGCCCCAAGCCCCATATGGCACCATCCACCAGTTGGTTCTCAGCCAGTTACTGAAATGTCTCGAGGGTATGACTTGCCCACAAGGCTGTGCTGTGATTTGAGTCAAGGTCTTGCTGTGTTACCCAGGTCACCTTGAGTCCTGTGCTCCAGGGGCCCTCTTGTCTCAGCCTCCCGGGTGGCTGGGACGCAGGATTGTGTCACCAGATGTGGCATGGGTGCTACTTTGAAACATGACCCCCATCAAAAGAAAATACAACAAGCGCAGAGCCCTGTGGAAAGAAACGGCTCCATCAAACTTCCTTCAAGGCCAGGTGTGGTGGCACAAGCCTGCAATCTCAGCACTCAGCAGGCAGAGGCAGGAGGACCGTGAGGCCAGGCCAGCCTCGGCTACGTGGTCTGACCCTGGCCCAGAGGGGTGGGAACGTTTACAAAGCTTCTACACGAGGTCATTTCATGCTCAGGTCTCAGCATCATCAAGGGACAACACCGGCCTCCTGTGCAAGGTCTTCTTCCCAGGAGCACAGTGGCCACCATCGCACCTCCTGCTACTCCTAAGAGGGAGATTTCACATCGTTCTGGGAAAGTGGGAGCCAGGATCAGCTGACTGGAGTCACATGGAAGGCATACAGGAGGCTCTTGGGGGCCAGGGACAAAGACAAGGAGGGCTCCACCTGTCTTCAGGACTGAGCCATAGCACACCAGCCTGCCACCCTCTTTGGCCCCTGTATTCCCAGGGATAGCCACACTGAAGAGCCAAATGGTCCAGGTGCTATGCAGACAATGGGCAGAGCAGCTTGTCACATGCCCAGGGAGCACCTGCTGCCCGGGGAGAGCCAGTGCCGGGGCCGAGGAGCACTGACTCTGAGAGCACAGCTGGAGGCAGGCACCGACAGTGACAACCTATCCCGACAACACAGCAGGCACAGAGAAGGAGAGGCTGCTGCCTCACAGGCACGCAGTGATGGCCTCGTACCCAAGCCCCACAAACAGCGTCCCCAGGACACAGGACAGAAGAGCTAGAGGATCTTGTGCCACCATCTGGCCACGCGTCTTCAGGTGACAAAGGTCTGGAGTCTGTGGGAGTGCACCTGTCACTCCAGCCCTTGGAAGCTTGAACCCCAGCCTGGGCGACAGCACAAGACTGTCTCAAAATAAAATAAAATAAAAACCGGGCTGAGGCTCCATCGCAGAGAGCACTTGCCTCACATGTGAAAGGCCCTGGACTCCACCGCCAGCTCCCACACCACCCTCCCCCTCAGGAGACAGGCAGGAAGATCAGTTCCAGAGTTCAAGGACAGCTTGAGCTATAAGAGATTCTGTATTAGCCGGGCGTTGGTGGCGCACGCCTTTAATCCCAGCACTCGGGAGGCAGAGGCAGGCGGATCTCTGTGAGTTCGAGGCCAGCCTGGGCTACCAAGTGAGCTCCAGGAAAGGCGCAAAGCTACACAAGAGAAACCCTGTCTCGAAAAACCAAAAAAAAAAAAAAAAAAAAAAGAGATTCTGTATTAAAAATAATGACCACAGAGCGGGAGAGATGACTCAGCCTACTTTTCTAGAAGACCCAGGTTCAACTCTCAGCACCCACATGGCAACTCACAACTGTCTGAAATTCCAGTTGCAGAGGACTTGACAACCTCTTCTGACCTCCTTGGATACAAGCAGGCAAAACACTCATACACGTAAAATAAATTACCAAAAATAAAATAAAATAAAATCACCCAGCTAATGCAGTTGATAGACCATGAGACTTTTGTTGTTTTGTTTTTCAAGACAGGATTTCTCTGTGTAGCTCTGGCTGTCCTTGAACTCAGAGATCATCTGCCTCTGCCTTCTGAGTGCTGGGATTAAAGGTGTGTGTCACCACTGCCTGCCTATTAGAGACTCTTTTTTTTTGGTTTTTCGAGACAGGGTTTCTCTGTGTAACTTTGCGCCTTTCCTGAAACTCACTTAGTAGCCCAGGCTGGCCTCGAACTCACAGAGATCCTCCTGCCTCTGCTTCCCGAGTGCTGGGATTAAAGGCGTGCGCCACCACCGCCCGGTGAGACTCTTTCTTTCTTTTTTTTTTTTTTTTTTTTTTTTTTACAGGTTTCATTTTTATTTTTAAGTGTCAGTACTGACTTGCAAATACTGTGTGCACCATGAACCAGTGGAGGATGTCGGATCCCCTGGAGCTGGAATTACGGACACGTGGGTGAGCCTCCACGTGGGTGCTGGGAACTGAACCCAGGTTCTCTGCAGGAGCAGCCAGTGCTCTTAACTGCTGAGCCATCTCTAACCCCAAACATGAGATTTCTAATCTCAAAATGAATAAATAAGCCAGGTGTGGTAGTGCACACTTTACCCAAGCACCTGGGGAGTGGAGGCAGAAGCAAGCAGATCTCCGTGAGTTCAGGACAGCCTGCTCAAAACAGCAAGTTCTAGGCCAGCCAGGACTACACAGTGAGGCGCCATCTCTAAATAACAGTAATAGTTATTAATTAATTAATAAATAAGTAACCAGAAGCTTGGATTGGGGATATGCTTTGGTGCTAGCATGCTGGGCCGGCACACACACTCCTGGTTCCATCACCAAAAACAACTGACAGCAACAAACAACACCCATAAAACAAACGGGAGCGGGCAGATTCCCTATCCCAGGCAACAACAGGAGGTGCCCGGGCACCTGTCGCCCTGGGCAACACAGCCAACATGCCACTGCCACTGCACAGCCGCTGATGCATGCGTCAAGTGAGGATGCTCCTGGCAGGCAGCGGAGCCACCTCCTCCCTTTCCAGTCCTGCACCACCATCCAGTGCAGCCTGCTTTACATGGACCAAGCTCTCTCTGGAGCCAGGGTCCTGCTATTCTATAGCCCAGGCAAGCTCAAATCTTGCCGTCTTCCTATTTCACACCGGGTAACTGGGGTTATCTGCTCCCCCGGTTGATGGCTGCAGATCAGGAAGTTCAGCCCACACATAAAAAGCTTTAAGGGACGTTTGAGACAACTGAACTTTGACTCCACACTGACCACTTCGGTCAGGAGTGCTCTGCGCCTGGTGCTATGGAAGGGACCAAGCCCAGGTGCTAACCGCACCAAATCCTTCCTTGGTCAGGGCCCTGGCGATGTTGGGTGGACGTGAGCACTGGGGCTGAGTGCTATTATCCTCCTGTTCCCCTACGCCCCCCCCCCACCCACATGCAGAGTTCCATTGTGCAGCCCAGGCTGGCCTCTGCCTCTGAAGCTGGGATGACAAGTGTGTGCTACTCTGCCAGTCATCTTTTCCGAGGATCTAAGGATTTCCCAGATAAGACTGGAAACACAACAGCAAAACCAGACAGAGGAAGGGGAGACAGCCTCCTGAGAGAAGCCTGGCTGATCTGGTCTGCGGACAGAGGGACAAAGGTCTCACTTTGGTGTTGACGGTGCCTGTTGGCTTAAACAGACCGGGTTCTGGCCCAGGAGCTGAGAATGCAGACCCTCCTTGCAGAGGCAGGAGAGACCCACGGCGACAGAGCTGTAGCTGTAATGATTGATAACGGGTTTGCTGAGGAGACAGTAAGTCCCCAGAAGAACCGAGCTAAGGGAGCACTGTCCCCACACCCCAGAAGAGGAGCAGCGACAGAGACAAGCAGACCCTGTGTCAGGATGAGCAGCCACTGGGCCCACCCCCAGGACACATCTCTGTAAACAGCTCAAGGGGCAATGCTAAGTCCTGGCCTCCCCAAAGCCCCCAGTTCGCCTCTGGAGAACAGAGCAATCCCCCCAGGAAGGCAGGATGACCCCAGGAACATGGTGTACTCAAGAAATAATTGTGTTGGGCTGGAGAGATGGCTCAGGGGTTAGGAGCACTGATTGCTCTTCCAGAGGACCTGGGTTCAATTCCCAGCACCCACATGGCAGCTCACAACTGCCTGTAACTCCAGTTCCTGGGGATGACACCTTCACACCAATGCACATAAAATAAATTATTTTTTTTTAAAAAAAAGAAGAAAAAAGGATGGAAGGAAGGGAGGGAGGGAGGGAGAGGGAGAGGGAGAGGGAGAGGGAGAGGGAGAGGGAGAGGGAGAGGGAGAGGGAGGGAGGGAGAGAGAGAGAGAGAGAGAGAGAGAGAGAGAGAGAGAGAGAGAGAGAGAATCTTTGCTGTGAGAATCTCCTGTCTGTTTAAACTGTTCCAAGTGTGACCTGGGCCAGGACCTGAAGGAGACTAAGGACGATGGACGGACATTCACAACCACCTCAAACTCCAGCCCTGGGGAACCGACACCCTCCTCTGGCCTGCACAGGAACCAAAACACATTGTGGTGCACAGCAATGCTTATATACAACATAAGGAGACACGTCTTCACAGTGTAGCTCAGGCTGGCTCTAGCCATCATTTCTGCCTGGTGGTCACACTGCAAAGGAACAGCACCAAAGAGCCTGTGGCTTTGGTAAGAACACACAGCACATTTGAAAGTATCAAAGCCAGCACCGAAGGCCAGTCATGTGGACCTCTTGGAGAAGCTGAACCCAAACTAGTGATCTCTGTTACCCCCAAGGACTGTGACATTGGGAGATGGGTGTGCTCACACCTAGCCAGACCCCTAGCATCCCCTCAGAGCTGAAACCTGCCGGCCTCAGGTTTCAGCAGCTCTTATTGGGGGCTTCCTTCACAGGAGACAGCAAGGACCTTCTGTGTATGAAACACAGGGCAAAAGCATGCAAACTGCAGCCACCAGCTGCCCAGCACTCGCTGTGGGTCTATTCACACAGCAGCAGAGGGGCAGCGGGGACTGGGGGGCGGGGCTCTAATACAACCAACTAAAGATATGACACATGATCCAACGAGGGTCTCCAAAGTCCAGATAGTACTAACACTGGACAGAAACAACCGACCTCATACCACGCTCACCACTGAAGACCATGCAGAGGACCCCAGGGCACAGCTGTCACCAGGCTGGGGACAGAAGTAAACATGGCATTTTGGAAACCACTCTGTCACCAAAACAAAACAGCAGCTTCCTGGGGCCTCCAGATGCTTCAGCAAAAGATAGGAAGAGCCAGCCAAGCGGTTCACCACCACCACTCGGGCAGTGTCACCTGGCAGGCATGGAGGCGGGGGCAGGCAGCAGCTTCCCTCCCTCCCGAGTACAGACCACACAACAATGGTGGCAACTGTAAGCACCATCATCTGGCCAGCAGCAACCCCCAGCTGATGACCCAGACACTGTCAAATACAGCCTCCCACCAGCAGCCTGTCTTCTGACATGCCTCTGACCCCTACAGACCACTGTGTCCAGGAGAGCACAAATGGATGGCCTGGAGAAGGACAGTGGCATCCTTGGCTCTTGCCTCTCCATACCAGGCCAGGTCCAGACATGGTGCCCAGTAGACATACAGCACATGCCTCTGGGGTGATACACCCATAGACAGGGAGGAGAGGCAGGGACAGTAAGCCCAAGATTACTTCGGACACAGTGACGCACCCGAGCTGGGACACTTTCCTGGGGTGCTGAGGATAAAATGGGGGCTGTGTGCTAAATGTATGCTCCATGAACCCCAAGATGTGCCCAGTACTTGCTATTCTCGACCTCACCAACCTCCGTCCTCCCACAGTACTGGAACCCAGGAGGGTGGTGGAGATGTGTCACAGCCCATGCTCTGGCCGTCAGCCTGGCCTTCACTGGCTTCTTAGGAGGCAAAGCAAGTCTGAGGACGGTGTGTGCAGTGCCCAGGGTCCCTTACCTTCTGTCCTTTGTCCTTCTGAAACACAAAGACAGACGGAGCGACGGCAGGCTTCTCTGCAAAAAGAAACATCAGTGTTTTCCCAATGCTGCATCGGACAGTCAACACGGCTCGTTTCTAGTCAGCTAAACACACGTGTAAATACGCCAGTGCGTGTGCACAGGTACCCGACAACACGTACACATGCAACATGCACAAAGATACATTTACGCCGGGCGGTGGCGGCGCACACCTTTAATCCCAGCACAGGGAGGCAGAGGCAGGCAGATCTCTGTGAGTTCAAGGCCAGCCTGGTCTACAGAGCGAGTTCCAGGATAGCCAGGGCTACACAGAGAAACCCTGTCTCGGGGGTGGGGGTGGGTGCCATTTAAAAGCAGCTCACAGAATACCCAGCCACTCAGAGGCTATCAGAGGCACCTGCATGTGGAACCCCTCAGTGGCATGGCCTTTCTGCATGCACATTACCAGGGCCAGGACGCAGGACAGGGGTTTGAGAAGTCAGCAGGTGCAAGACACCACAGAATCATGACTCCTGCCTAAGAGCTGGGCACTAACTTAGGTTTTGTTGTTGTTGTTATTTTTGAGACAGGGGTGTGCTATGTAGACCAGGCTGGCCTCCAAGTCACAGAGATGCTCCTGTCTCTTCCAACCAAGTTCTGGGATTAAAGGTGTGCGCCATCATGCCCGACTGGTAAGCAGCTGGCCGTTAGGCTCCTGCTCTTAGACAGCAACCCTAGAAACCCAACCGACCTGGTCCCTATAGGTGCTAATTAAAAAAGACTTGTGCTGCCCAGAGGTTCTGCACCTGGTGGGACAGGATGTGCGGCCAGCGGTGTCCTTGTGGCTATGGTAACTCCCATGAGCACCACAAGCCCCCAAGGTTGCATACAAGTAGGCCTGGGCACTACATGAGGCACAGGGCCAGAGAAAGCCACAGTGCCTGGGTGGCAGATATGTGTGTGTCCACGCTTGGAGCATGAGAAGAATGGGGAGGAGAGACACACAGCAAGGCCATACCTATCCCCACTCCTAGGGAAGCAGGACACTGGACTTGACCCTGAGACCACAGATCCTAAGCAGGCACCTGCTAATGGGTGACATCCTCACGACCTCTGCCCCCCCCCCCCCGCCCCAGTGCTCCTGTGACCACCTATGTCCGTCCATCTGCCTTACGGCCCAGCCTGAAGCCCGAGTGCCACCAGACAATGGCACACTCTCCAGCCGGGTCACACCTCCTGTGGACACAGCAAACACAAATGACGGCAGGGAGGGGAAGGCTGGGCGAGGAGCAGCTCACCACAGTATGTGTGCCAGGTCCCTGGAGCCCTGTCAGCACCTCTGTGCCCCAGCTGAACAGCTGGGCCAGTGCCCAGCCCCAGCTCCACCTCTGCACCCAGCACCAGTAAGATAAGTAAGGAGCCAGCCCTTTGGCCACTTTGGTCCCTTTCAAGGCACCCTCCCTCCAGGCCTGCGGAGGACGGCACCCTGGCCCAGAGGACTGGCTCATGAATACATGGCTGGGGCTATGAGAAGAGAGACTCTCCTTCTACCAGGGCTGCCTGGCCACATGTCACTACCTGGGACCTTGGAGCAGGGCAGCTACAGCATGGAGGACGGGCGCTCCAGGCCCTGGGCCCTGTGTGAGGTGAGAGGCCTCAGATGCTGTCAGGCCAGTAAACGGTGCCTATTGCTGCTGAAGCCAGTCTGTACCAGAAGCCTGCCCCTACCACCTCCCCCGGGACTACAGCCCCACCACAGCCCCTCAGTACTGATGGGTATGTATTCCCTAGGTACAGGTGTGTGTCAGGACAGCAGGGAGGCCAGGCCTCTCCAGGGATCTGGTGGACACACAGGACAGGGCCTAGGGTGAGACACGGAGAGCCATCAGGTAAGCAACAACTTCAAGGAGCTCAGAGGCATGCTCAGCTGGGGACAACAGCACTCGGACACACGCAGGCAGGTGACACCAGTGCACACCAGACCCACCCTGGCCTGGTTCTAACGTGGAACCATCCAGACCTTCCTTACGAAGGCCCCAGGTGTGACAGATACACAAAGCCACCGAGCCTCCGAGGGACCAGGGTGTGAGCTCCACTAGGAAAACGGGCCCCTGCTGTCTGCCTGGGACTCAGGATCACCCTCGAGGCCAACACTGCCTCCCATACAGACAGGAGCTCCCTTGGTGTCTTTGGCTTGGATCAGCCCAGGGACACCAAGCCAGCCTTCCAGGCTCCCACAGGTCTCTGGCCAGCATGTCAACCAATGTATGACACCTTCAATTCACCCTCTAGGCAGGGCACGTGGCTCCAGGAGTACAACATCCACCTAGCATGCACAAAGTCACAGAAACCACATGTGGTGGCGCACACACACCTGCACTCCTAATAGCACTTGGGAAGTAGAGGTAGAAGGATCAGCAGTTCAAGACCAGCCCAGGTGACATGAGACCACCTCAAAAACAAACAGGGCTGGCTCTCCAGATAGCTCAGCAGGGTAAGAAGCTTGCTGGCATGCATGGGACCCACACCCTGAAGAGCTGTCCTAAAGGCTGTCCTGCACAAATGAAAACTGAAGGTACTGGAGAGCTGTTCAGTGGGTGGGCCCTGCTCTTAAGAGGACCAGGGTTTGGTCCCCAGCACCCTTATCAGGTGGCTCATGCCAGAGGACCCACCAACCTCTTCCAGCCTCTACCAACACTGTAGTCACATGCATAAACCTACGCACATAATTAAAACATCTCTTTAAAAATAAATAGAGCCGGCCGGTGGTGGTGCACACCTTTAATCCCAGCACTCGGGAGGCAGAGGCAGGCGGATCTCTGTGAGTTCCAGGCCAGCCTGGTCTAGAGAGCGAGTTCCAGGAAAGGTGCAAAGATATACAAAGAAACCCTGTCTCAAAAAAAATAAAATAAAATAAAAATAAGGGGCTGAAGAGATGGCTCAGTAGTTAAGGAGTACTGGCTGCTCTTCCAAAGGTCCTGAGTTCAATTCCCAGCAACCACATGGTGGCTCACAACCATCTGTAATGAGATCTGGTGCCCTCTTCTGGCCTTCAAACGTACATGCAGACAGAGCACTAAAAAACACCCTGGCTTTAGTCCACAGGGCAGTACAGAAGGGATGGACAGAGGCTATGGTAGGAGGAGAGGGTGCAGGTGCACCAGGAACCCCAAGGCTGGGAGACAGGAGTGAGCTTTGACTCCTCAGCACCACAGAGCTTCACAGCTGTTAGTCTCCTAGCAAAACAGCTGCTGGCTTCATGGGCGTCTCAGACCCCGTGAGCATGCTTACCGCTGACACGCTGCTCAGGAGGCTACAGGAAGGTCACTGAACCCTCATCTGAGACACCAGACCCTCCCCTCAACTTTGTATGCAACTCTGCCCTACATGTCGGAGGGCTTGAGTCTCTGGAGGGGACAGAGTTCACAGGCTGGGGAAGCTGCTTGGGATCACACACTTGGTCCCACTCTAATCTGTTACTGGGACCGTCCTCTGAGGAAGCAGTAGCTGCTGTCCCCACATCCCCAGGACAGGAGTTCTCGAAGCACACAGGACAGGTGCTTGGCAGGCAGCCGCAGGATGATGTCAGTGCCCAGACAGGAGCTTGGGAGGACCCTGCAGTCAGCCAGTAGGGGCTGAGGGCCACAGCACGCCCATCTGCCACATATCAAACACAAACCTCCAAGTCACTTCGGCAAGAAGCCTAGTTCTGGGCCGGTGGACTCTGCATCTGGAGTGGTGATGGGAAGCTGTGCCTACCCATGTGCCCCGGCCTCAAGGCCTGGTTTGAACCCACTGTCCCCACTTCAAAAGAGAGTGAGGGGCCGGCCTGGTCCAGGAGTCAGCGGCAGTGTTCTCTCGAGTCTTCTTGTGGCCTTTGCCGTTCATGCACGGCAGGCATGTCCTCTCTGGGATTCCCTCAAACCTCCAGCTGCTACCGGCTCTGCACAGCCAGCCTCACCAATGTGCCAGCTGTGACCCCAAGGACGTGGGCCACCCTCCATCCTCCTCTGGAGTTGTGGCATCTGGAACAAAACACCCTAGAGGACAAACACCTGGGAAGATCTTTGGGGCCTGGGCAAAGACAGGAAGAAGGGAGGAGGCAGGAGCCCACACTTGCTTTCTCCCTCGGCACTTCACCTGCCAGGCAGCCACCGCAGCTGGACAGCCATTGAAGGGCTCAGCACCTTGTCAGCAAGCCAACACCCTGTGAGTCCACCTTCTTATCCTCAGACGCCATTGGCAAGCATCCCTCCAGCACCCTGGGCCCAGCACCAGCCACTTTCATCCAGTGAGGACGGCGACAACTGCCAGCAGTCGGCTGTCCTGTGAACAAACCTGCACTGGGCAGAGGTGACCCCTTGCAGTGAAAGCCCTCACTCGTCAGTGCTGGTCCCGTGAGCTCCGTGGTGGGGATGAGGCCTCAGGCCTGTGTGTCTCAGGCTTCCTAGCCCTGCACAGGGACAGTGGCACCTGGAAACATCTTTCTGTGACTTCTCTGGAAGTCCCCAGCTGTCCTCATAGAGGTTTTGGCAGGGGCACTGCTGGGGTAATGCACTCTCCATGCCATCTAATTTTCTAGAATGATTTTGCCTTGTGCTCCATGTGAAAACTTTCCACTAGACCCCAATCCCCACCTTCCAGGTGTGATTTAAAGCCAATGATGAATTTTCACATATTGGTTGGCTTTCAATTCTATTCTTTTTTCCCTAAGGACATAGGAGGAGCACAAGACCTGTGGCCAACACGTGGAGCACCTGTCGCTCCCACTCGTGGCTAAGTCACTGCACTGGTGTGGCCGACTACTGAGGGTCCCGGAGGCCTTGGCCACAGGAGTACCAACGGCAGCAAAAGACTGGCCTTTGGGGTGAGTGCACACCGTGCCCAGTGGCTCAGCTCCTGAACAGGAGATGCTGAGAAGGAGGCACCACATGCCACCTCTCCCATCCTGCTGTCCCTACAGCTTAGAAGAAGCCCACTCACTCTGAGTCTGGCCAAACCCCAGAGAGCTCACAAAGGGAAGAAAGGGAAGTGACATGGAGTCCACCAGCCTAGCGAACACAGGCAAGTGGCCTGTGAGGCCGAACACAAACATGGTGAACTGAAAGTGAAGAAGGCTGGCGGGGAAAGCCCCTGCAACCTAGCTGGAAGGAACCCCGAGGCCTCTGGAACACACGGTGTGGGGGCGGCTGCCTAGGACTGGTAGTGGGAGTGTGGGTGTGTCCAAGGCTACCTCAGCCACCTGGATCCTGGGTGAGTCTGAAAGAGGGACGGGTAAATGAGAGCTGTGTTCAAGTGCTCGAGGACAGTGACCCACTACAAGCTCCCAGGCAGCGTCAGTTCCTGTCACTGCACTCACACCCAAGACCACACGACAAAACACCGAGGGCATCTGGAAGCACAAACCGTGCATGCAAAGGCAGCTGCTAGCCTTCAGGTGGCCAACCATGATACACTTGATGCAATGCTGTGCCTGGCAATCCCAGAGGGCTGAGGCAGACTCTGAGGGAAGGCAAGCTGAGACGCTGTAGGTGCCAGGCTAACTAGGGAGGCCAGAGCCAAGCAAGTGCACAGACGCTACATGCAGGGAGACATCCCATAGCAGTCACTTGAGCCTTGGACCACAGAATGACACGTAGGTAGAGTTGGCCACTGTGGAGTATGAAAGGAGGCACTGTGGTGGCCGGTGCCAGGCGGTGGGAGGGCTGCACCCCGACACTGGAGGCAGCCAACACTGACAGAGTTCCAAGCAGCCACGGCACCGAAAAGGAGGGCGGGACACCTCACAGTTGGCTGGCAGGCAGCTGCCCCCACGGTGTGTCTCCGTCAACTCACTGCCATGAGGGCTGAGGGCACTCAGTGGGCGTGGCAAGTGAAGATGGGGGCATCACCACCCAAAGCACGGGACCAGAGAGCCACCAAGCCCAGCTCCAGCACATGCGGTCAACACCATGGGAAGAAATGGGGTCAGGTCCCTGTCCCAATCAGACTTGACAGGTGATGGCATCACCCAGCAGAGCCCGGAGTGTCAACACCTCTCTCCCTCTCTGCCATGGCCTCTGCAGGGCAGATCTTTGGGATGACCAGGTCTCCCCTAACCTGCTGGTTCTCTATCAGGAGTGCTCCTGGACCTTAAGGGATTAGTTCTTCTGGTGACAGATGGTGAGTGGGTGTGGCTGATGTCCTGGGAGGAGAGGCCACAGAAGTCACCAGTCATCCTACACTAGCCCCAGTGACAGCCCCATCCTGTCCTGTCCCAGTATAGCAGAGGGAACATGAGCACCTAGATTTGCGGCCAGCAGGACCCACATGTAGCCCCACACCCCACGGGGTCACTCAGAATGGTTCTGTCCCACAACCCCACCACTGGCCCCTCTTCTTGCCTAGCATCCAGATGCAGGAAATGAGATACGATGGGAGCCTGCTGGCTGGGCCCAGGCAAAACGCCCTGGGGTGCAGACAGCACACACCCAGACACCCAGGCGCCATCCTGGTTCTCAAGCTTTCCAGCAGCAGGACCCAGTGCCATGCTAGTCCCTGACTCCAGGCTGTAATTACCTGTAAGGACTGAAATGCATCTAGGAGGTGCTAAGAGGAACCAACTTTTCTAGTGCTGGCGGTGAACCCAGGGCCTTTGCATCCGCTAATCAAGTGCTCACCAGATGAGTGTGTGTACTTGTATACACTCTTTAAACTCTTTAAAAGCAGTTAAGTATTTGAGCGTGCTGGCACAGGCCTGTTGTCCCAGCTACCTGGCAGGAGCTGGGTGAGGTCACTGTAAGGCTGCAGCCCTGCAGTGGTCCTGGGACCCTGGAAGCGGTGAGGCCTGTTGGCTGCTGCCCTCTGAACGCTGGCAAAACAAGACAGATGGTACCCTGCAGTCACCACGGACCCTCAGGAAGTTAAGGGAGCACACAACCAAGCCACAGAGGCCAGGCCCACGTGCAGGGAGAAGCACAGCAGACACGGAGGTGCCCACGAGTCCTCAGTCTCTGGGGAAGGGATGGCAGCTGTCCCCCAGCCCCAGCAAACCCTCAATGTGCAAGCTGGCCCAGACCAGTTCCTCACTGTCAAAACAAATCAGAAACCTGAAGCTATCCCTGAAATTGCAGAATCTCAGGCTGCTTCCTAATTAAAAACACGCACAGAAGGCCCATGGGGGTGAGCGGCCCCTCCGCTGGGCCCTGGTAAGGTGACACCTGCCGTCTGTGGCGCTCTACTCTGCCTTCCTGGAGATTTTTAAAGTCTGGGTGCTCTGGGCACACAGGAGTGGGGAGATGCTTCTCTCCACCACACTGAGGGCAACTCAAGGAGGAGCCTATGCAGAGGAAGCAGAAACCAATGCCCTTAGGACAGGCGGAAGGGCCTGTGCCACTGTCACCCACTGGGAGTGGCGGCCAGTGGCTGGGAAGTAGCACCTTGGAGAGCTACCAGCCCGCACAGGCCCTGAGCCTGAACCCGCCAATCTGGAAATCACCTGTACCTTCCCTTCCCTTCCCGTCCACTCTAAACATTCTCTTTTTTCCTTTTTGAATTTTGAAACAGGGTCTTGCTAAGTTGCCCAGGCTAGGCTTGAAAATACTAAGCATGTAGCCCAGGCTGGTCTGAACTTGATTGAGATGCTCCTGCCTCAGCCTCCCAAGAACTGGGATAACAGGCCTGGGCCACTGGGCCCAACTTCTCCAAGCTCACCTGCCTCCACTCACTCAGTCCCACTGAATAGGGGTGGTTCAATGGTGGTTCACCTGCCACACCGCCACCGTCTTCAGAGGTCAGAGCTTCTGCAGCCCGATCATCACAAAGCCCCTCCCTCTGCCACCTCTCCACCTCTGCTAGAGCAGCAAGAGTCAAGGCCAGGCACATGGTCCCAGGACATGCCCAGGACAGGACACCTGTCACCCTTCCAAGCCAGCACACAGCCCTGTGTTCAGGTTCCTTTGACCTGAGGGTCGGATGTAAGACAGGAGAGGGTAAGAGATGCCAGGCTCCAAGCCCAACTCTGAGGGAGGGCACAGCTGACACCTGAGCTGCAGGACCTGCAATGCCTGAGGCAGCGCCCTCCACAACCAAGGAGCCTACCCTAGGTGTCCACAATGCCCAGGCTGAGAAGCCCTGGGCTACAGGTCATGCAGACAGGCAGACAGGATACAGGGGACAGAGGTGTGCCTCCTGGGCTGCCAGGAGCCACTTAGCCAGGGTCATCTCAGGGAGGACTCACTCGACTTCCTCCCTTCCATCCACCCATGTGACACTGTGGACGGACCCAAGACCACCAAGCCACACCCAGTGCTTTTCTTTCTCTCCTCCCCCTTTCTCCTCTCCCATCCCCCACTGCACCTCTGAGCTGCCCATGTCTGAAATGGTGGCTCAGGCTTGGAACACCGGCTGCCAGCGAGCACTCACTACCACAGGCTCACAAGCACCATGAGACAGGGCCATGATCTGCATTCCCATTTTGCTATCGGGGAAACTGAGGCCTCAGTTCAGGGCAAAGTAAAACCACTAGCCTGGTGTACTCTAGGGTAGAGCCTATGCCCGCCATCCTGACACCTGTGGGACTGACCTGGGAGATGACCCTGAAGCTACCCTAATCCATAGGGTGGGGCTATGTATGGAAGTATTTTAGGAAGTCACCACCACCCTGGGGCAGGAGACTAAAGACAGGGTGTGCTAATAGCATTCAGTAAGTGCATTTGACCACACTAGTGCATTTAGTGCCAAACCTAAAATGCACGAGACAGCCCTGTCCAGCCCAAGGTGGCTCCTGGTTCCCAGCACGCACACACACAGCCCGGCCAGGAACTGAACAGCTAGAAGCCACTGTTGGTCCTGCTGGGTCCCACTCTTCTGTGCTATCTCCCTCCCACCCCACATCAAACTGTCTTCACCCTACTTCTGTCCAGTGTTGAGGGACTACTGAAACAGGACGCAGAGTGTGGGAAAGCCTTGTTCCAGCCTCTGTCTGTCTCTCTCCCAGGAGAGAAGCAGTGCAAGAGGACTTCTCAAAGCCATGAACTACAGAAGTTCCACAGGACTGTGAGAGCGGCCGGTCCTTCTATGAGATTACCATGGCAACAACAGCCTGCAGGATGCAGCACTGAGCTATGACTGAGGATGCTTCCTTACATGTAAGCAGGATACACCTCACCTGAGCTGCACAGAGCAAGGCTCTGCAACCTGGTCTGCCCTTGGCAATGCAGGGATCCAGGGGTCCAGAGATCTGGGGTTATGGGGTTACCCAAGCACCATACCGGTTGGAAATCAAACATCTATGGACTGAAGAGTGCTGGGGCCACTACCTCACAATGCCTGAGATGAGATGGCTCAGGGCAGAGAGATGAAAAGGATGGAGGGGGGCCTGGGAGGAAGAGGGACTAAGGATCTGGGCCTGGGAAGGAGCAGCCACAGCCCTAGGGCACTCATGACTATGGGGTAGGTACTCCACAGCTTCAAAACACACAGGCAAACAGCCAATGCCAAGGGGCTGAGTGCTAGCCTAGAATGCACAGCCCTGGGCTCCACCCCCAGCATCATGTCAGCCACACACTTGTCATCCCAGCACTGGGAAAGTGGAGGCAGAAGGATCAGTTGTTCAAGGTCATCCTCAGCTACACAGCAACTTCAAGGCCAGCCTGGACTATATGACACTGTTTTCAAAACAAAAACCAACACCATACACCTACTTTACAAAGGTGACAAGACATCAAAGGCCGTGCTGGGAACGTGACCAAGAGAAGGAGTGTTCCGGAAACACACAGTAACTGATTCAAAAACGACAGATCTAAGGCACAAAAATTTCACATCCTGAACCTGACTTCAACAGGGCTCCTGTCTGGGGACAAAACAGCAGGTGGGCACAGCCCTTCCTAGGTACAAACTACTGTGCCAAACATTCCGTTTCAGTTTTACAACAGATCGGAGAGTGTGTACGGGAGCCACAAGAAAACACAGCCCCAGAGGACAGCCAATCCACAGGCCCCTGCTCCAAGGCCCCTCTCAGCGAGGACCCTCACCAATCAACTCCCTCCCTGCTCCTTTCTCATGGAGGAGGACGCTCTCGGATGGCTTCTGTTCCAAGCACTGCTCTAGAAGCAAGGGGCCCACTAGTGACGGAGGAGGAAAAGGCCCTGCACTGGCAGTGCTCAGCTCCAGCAGAGCAGGACCTAGCCTGCTGACTGACAGCTGCGATGGGAAAATAAAGCAGGGCAGAGGGGACAGGAAAGGTGGCCACCAAGGAAAACACGTGGCCAGAGAATTCCTCAAGAGTACAGTAGCATGAAGAAAGCAGACCACCAGGGTGGGCAGGGGGCAGGCGGGAGGTACTCCAGACAGGAAATCCAGGTTCGAGGAAGGCCGGAGCACAGTGGGTCAGAGAGGGAGGGAGGGTCTGTGTAGGAGGGTCACTCTAGCTTCTGGTTCAGGCGCAGCAGGAGAAGAGGGAAAGACACCCCATGGAAACAGTGTTGGTGGCTCTGGGCTAAGAGGGAAGTTCCCACTGACAATCATGGAAGGCAGGTTGAGAGACGACCGGTTTTCAGGGAGGGGACTCTGGTCGAGACAGGACATTACCAAACCCAAAGGAGATCTCAGTGACACTAGCCCCATGGGGTACTGCACACCTGTCATCCCAGCATTTGGGAGGTGGAGGCATGAAGACCAGGACTTCATGGCTGGCTTCAGCCATAAGGTGAGTTTGAGGACAGCCTGGGCTATGAGACTGTCTCAAAAAACAAAAACAAAAACAAAACAAAACAAAATACACCAAACATAAAACCCTAACAAGTTTTAAAAGGTAGAAGTATGGGTTTAAAACACATCCACAGAGTACGGCACTCCAACCTCTTGTTCTCTGGTCCCCCTACTGCCTCCACCCACAAAGGTTCCTTAGCCCAGGCCACCCTGGTTCACACAGGCCTGCCTCCTGATGTGACTCAGGTGATTTACCTTCACCTACCTTTCAAGGCTCGGATGGAGACTGAGTATTGCAGGAGTAAACACTACCTCCATTCTCCGGGCACCATCCCAACGCCCTCCCCTACCAGGGCCAAGTGGGCTCTCTGAAGAAGCCCACATCCCTGGGTTTTCTACAGAAGCTTCCGGCCACATGTCACAGGCAGGAAGGAATATTGCACGGTGGAGAACCAGGTCCCTGCTGCTATCAGCCTGCCTGTAGCTGTGCAGGGAGAAAGGACAGGACTAAAAATAGACCCCTGAGGTCCCAAAACTACAGCCCAGGAGCAGCCCCCAAGGAGAGCATCAGAGTGCATCAGGCTGCAGAGGGGCTGACTGTGAGTCTGGAGAAGTGTGACATCGTCCAGAGTGCTCAGACGGGGATCAGGGCCCCACGGGGGAGGACCCACAGGGCAAAGAAAGGGGGTGTGCAGAAGCAATTAGGACCTGCACATCAGGTGGCCAAGCCTAAAATAGGTGATATGAGCTGCACCCCAAAGAACTTGGGGGTCCGGTGGGAAGAGGGTGCAAGTTCTGTGGCACTGGGTACCTTACTATGTTCACACCACTCAAGCGGGGTGTCAAACTCCACAGGGAAGGGTATCACGTGTCAAAAATAAAAACCGGTTGTACAGAAGCAGTTGGGACTTTCAAGATGGGGAGACCAGGTTTAAATGGGGGGGGGGGTATCAGGTGCACCCCAAAGGGCATGGAAGCCAGTGGCGGGAATATGGGCGCCAGGTTCGGGGTTGAGCAGAGCTCGGGATGCAAGCCACAGGTCGGAGTGGTGCAGGACCTTGTGGGATGACTGGAAGGAGGGCCTGAGGCCAGGCCGGGGACGCAGGCCCGGGCCCCAGGCGAGGGGGGCGGGGAAGGGAGGGAGCGTGGCGCGCTGGGCCGCCGAGCAGGCCTGAGGTCTCGCCCTGCCCGAGGCCGTGGAGCCGCGGCTCCGGCCCGTTGGGCTCCCCGGGCGGCGTGCGAGGCGAGAAGGCCTCGGGTGGCGGTCGCGACGGGGCTCAGGAGACTCGAGGCCCGGCAGAGGCAGACGCCGGGGCTGCCGCGAGGAACCGGGCCGGGAACCGGACGCCATGGTGGGGTGGGCCCCGCTGGGCGCCCAGGCCTGACGCGGCCGGACTCGCGCAGTCTGGGGCGCTCCCCCTTCGGCTCTGGGGCTCCCCCGACCTCCCGCACCCCGCCCGCCCGCCGCCAGCTGGACTCCGACGGCGCCTCCCCTACCTTCGTTCGCCAGGTCCGCCATTTTACTTCCTTAAGCCCTCCCACAAGGCCCCGCGCCCGGCCCCCGGGCTCGGCCTGCTTTCTGCCGGAGACTTCCTGCGCCTGCGCATTCCACCAGCCGACGCCGGGGCGAGGAGGAGGGCAGCTCGCGCCGGCTCGCGCCCCGGCCGCGCGCCTGCGCACTAACGGCTCTCCGCCCGCCTCCTCTTCCCGCCCGCGGAGAGGGGCGCGGCCAGCGCAGCGCGCGTGCGCACAGGCAGCGCCAGGCCGCCAGGGTTCCTCAGGTCCTGGCACGCAGGATGCCAGGAGGGAGGGCGTCCGAGCGCTGCGCATGCGCGCGGGCGCCGCGCCGCTGCTGCGGGTGCTGGCCTCGATCCCGCCACTTTCCCTGTCTTTTTCCCTGCCGTGAGCCGAGGCTGACTTCTAAGTGACACCTTAGGACCGCGTGGCGCTTTCCGCACGCACGCACACACTCACGCACGCACGCACTCACGCAGGGGTGACCCAGCACCTCAGGCCTCAGTTTCCCCGAGTCACAAGCCAGTCCCATGGGCAAGGCTTTCAAGGCCCCGTGGGAAGGTTGAGGAAGAGGCAGTCAGGTCACCGCAGGCTTCAGACACAGGCTGTGCAAAGGAAGCCGACGGCTAAGCTGGTCTGGGCAGAGGGCTGAGCGTGGTGGTGGCGCACACTTTTAACCCCGCACTCGGGAGGCAGAGGCAGGGGGATCTCTGTGAGTTCGAGGCCAGCCTGGTCTACAGAGTGAGTTCCAGGAAAGGCGCAAAGCTACACAGAGAAACCCTGTCTCGAAAAACCAAAAAAAAAAAAAAAAAAAAAAAGAAAGAAAGAAAGAAAGAATAAGAACAAAAAAAACCTGGGCCTCGAGGTTGCATCTGTGAATGTGTGAGAATGGGGGGCAGCTGGCCGCCGTCCTCAGTAAAACACACTCAAAACCCACGGGCAATGTAGGTTTGGTGCGAAACAGCAACACAAATTTATTAGTGGTGTTTCCAAGTTTTTTGGATTGTTTTGTTTTTTGGGTTTTTTTGTTTTCGTTTTTGTTTTTGTTTTCAAGACAGGGTTTCCCTGTGTAGCCCTGGCTGTCCTAGAACTCCCTCTACGACCAGGCTGGCCTTGAACTCACAGAGATCCGCCTGCCTCTGCCTCCCGAGTGCTGGGATTAAAGGCGTGCGCCACCACAGCCCGGCTTTTGTGAGTTTTTAAAAAAAGATTTATTTTTACATACATGAATGCTATGCCTGAAAGTGTGTGTAGTAACTGCAAAGCTAAAAAAAGAGGGGTGGGGGTGCCGGATGCCCTGGAGGACGATTGTAAGCCAACTATGTGGGTGCTGAGAACCCAACCCAGTCCTCTGAAAGAGTAGCACGTGCTCTTACTACAGGGCCCTAGTTTTGTAGTTTGCTGTCACAGTGCTAAGGATGGAGCCAGGGTTTTCATCCCGCTAGTAAGGTACCCCAGCCCCACAGTGCGGGATTCTGGCCAGGGATGCAGGCGGGGCTCGACCTCTGACCACGCCCCCAGCCCCTCACTGGGGGATTCTAGGCGGGGCTCCACCCTGACCACGCCCCCAGCCCCTCACTGGGATTCTAGGCAGGCTCTGCCACCCAGTTCCTCTCCCAACTCTATAAATGAACACCTTGAGCTCATGGTCATGTTGAACAGAGCTGGTTCTGATATTTCTGCTCATCTCTCATCATCTCCATGCCTGGCCTATTCGTCTCTGAAATACAGTTGAAATCCAAGGCCCTCTTCACTCCCTGTTTCCAAACGGCCCGCTTTTCTTTGCCCTCCATTTGCTTCTTCAGGCTCTCCAGGCTCTGTCCCATGCACAGTTGCAGGCTCGGGAATCTTGGAAATCTAGACTAAGAACATGAGGGGTTCCCTGAAGGTCTCATACAGGGAAATGAGCTTCGTGAAGAGACAAGAATGAGATCTGGTGCAGACTGACTTAGACAACCTGGATCAGACTTTAGGGAGCTAATAACAGGTGGTTTATTCCCAATGTATTTAAGCCCAGAATAATTTGGAAAAACCTTCCCTGGTGTAATACAATCCCCACTGTACAAGGAAGCATAATTACACTGAAACTCAACTCAGAGCACATGTCATCTCTTCCGAGAAGATGGGTTCTAGAGACAGGGTACCTCTGCTAACTTAAGGGCCCACGGGTCTGGCCTAGTCTGGGTCATACAGATAACATACAGGTCATTTGGGCTATTAGCAGTCTTGGTTGTAGGAGCTTGATATGGGCAACAGATAATGCAGATCACCAGATTGCTAATTGTCATGCCCAGATCACAGGGACCCCCAAAAGACCACCATGGAGACCGAATCCCATATATAAAAGCAAAGAGCCTTTATTTCAAGCTCCGGGGCTTGGTCTCTGTCTGTCCGATGCAGTGGCGAGAGAAGAGAAGCTTTTGTATAATATTGGAGGGACCAGCCTTAATATTATACATCCCAGGGGCTCAGGAGAGAGAACTACTAACGGCGAGGACTATTTTCAGGAAATAGAATCTCAGCACACCGAGTTCTATAGTCCACCTGCTTTAGTTCCTCTGGCATAACATCCTTTATACACAGCTTCAGTTCTGTTCTCATGTCTAGCTCCTTTCTTGTCTTATTTCTCTCTATAGTTATCTACTGCTTCCTCTAAGTTCTATCTTAATTCTCTCGTCTTGATTCTGCCTCATCTAGGCCCTTTTCATCTTGTTCTTACCCAGCTAGTACTTCCCCATCTGGCTCTTCCTCATCTTCCATCTCGTTCCTCTGGTCCTCTCTTCTAGCCCTTCATCTCAGTTCGTTCCTCTCAAGTTCTTACCTGTTGAGTTCTTTCATTCTCTTTTCTCTTCTCTCTCTCTCCTTGCCCTGGAAGTCCTGGTATATAAAGCTAGGCTTCCAGGGTCAAACGGAGGGGTGATAAGAATCACATTGAGAGGCAATAACCGTTAATTATCACTTGCAACCCCAAAGGGAAGTGACCAAAGGGAAAATGAATTAACTAAAGGCTAAATTCAGGTAATATCTAAGAAGAGGGCACTTATGTGCTCAACTATTAAACTCTTAAACGTGATTAGTAGAAAATGTTAAGAATCTATAAGTTGCTAGGTCAATGGGAGAAAATAAAAGTGTCTTCTTTTTTCCTGTGTCTCCTTTCTGTCCAAGCTGTCTGCCGTTTTTCTGCAGAGTGGGGGAAAGTGCGCTCAGTCGCTAGGCAACCTGTGTACAGCTAGATGGCCCTGGTGATAGTTAAAGGGAGATCTGGAACCAGAGGTAAGATTTGGGGAAGGAGGAAGTAAGGCTTAATTGGCACATCCGCCAGGCCTTCTCAAACAGGTAGCCTGAATGCTTAAGTCTGTTCTTAGACAGTACAGAGGTATCTCTGATAAGGTACTTTCCTCCATCTGGGGATGGACCTGGCCGGATGCTGCTAATGATAATTACAGGGAGGCTTGAACTGGGGTTCTGGCTGAGCATAGCTGTCAGCACAGAAGGTTATCTAAATAAATATTTCTAGAAGTGGTTAGATAAGGAGTTAAAGGTCTATAAAGTTAGTAAGGCTGTAAGAAAGGAGGGTCCAAGCTAAATTGTGTGAAGTTATTACTTAACGTCCACCTGACCTAGGCGGTGTCTCCTTGTGGAATTTATCTTAAATCAGGAGACTTGCATGTGGACTGTTATCACTGTTAGTCCTTGAAAGTGGCCAAGGGAGATATCTCATTCCAGAGGAAAGCCTTTCCTGAGGCTGTTCTCCAAACACCTGGAATATGTATGTCCAGAGAGTGATCAGTCCACACTGTTAGTCCTTCTTAGGGAAAAGTCAACTGGGAAAACTATGAAGGCACACATGATTTTCATAACAGAAGACAGCTGATACATAACAAGCCAAGTAACACCAAAAACTCCTTGGGATTTGGCTTCCTCTGGAGGAATTCCCTGATGCCTCCAGGTAGTGACTTTGCCATAACCAGCTGAGTTCTTATGATATATTCCTGTGGCCTGCAGGAAGAAGAGAGGCCCGAGCCTGGGCAGGGTGGGGTTTTTTATCACAACAGAGGTTGGGATGAGGGGATTTCCAGGGTTCAGGACCCTGATGGCTGACATTTGTCTAGGAGTATAGGTATATGCTGGGAATGCTTGGAAGGTCAGGCATTTCCCATTAGATGCTGGCCCTTCCTGGGTAGGGTCAGCTTATGGCTTTTTGTGGGGACCAGGTGGGACCTGACAGTAATCCTGTCATGGCAGCTGTGTGGTCAAGCTGTTTTGGGCCCCCCACACTAATCACTCCCAATTCCCAGCTTTCCAGATAAAAGAACAAGTTTTTCATATTTCCTATTGGAAAGACAATCTTGCCTATTTAACATTCCTAGTCTCTCTGGAGATCTGTGGGCACAAAGACCTTCATGCTATGCTCAACAAGAACATGAAATATAAATGCCATGCACTCCTTTAATCCCAGCACTCAGGAGGCAGAGGCAGGCAGATCTCTGTGAGTCCCAGACTAGCTTGATCTACAGAGTGAGTTCCAGGCCAGCTAGGGCTACACAAGGAGATGCTGTCTCCAAAGACAAAACCAGACAAACAAAAGTGCCATGCACATGTGCTGTGGGATGTCTTTCTGTATGCTGTGAATATGTGTCGCTCTGATTGGTCGATAAATAAGGCTGCATTGTCCTATGGCAGGACAGGATGGAGCCAGGTGGGAAAATCCAAGAGAGACAGTGAGAGAAGAAAGCAGAGTGGGGAGAGACGCTAGCCCATGCACAAGGAGCAACAAGATGCCAGCAGACCGGCAATGCCACGGCCATGTGGCAACATATAGATTAATAGAAATGGGTTGAGTTAAATTGTAAGAGCTAGCTAACAAGAAGCCTGACCCATAGGCCATACAGTTTGTGAATAATAAAAGCCTCTGTGTGTTTATTCTGGACCAAGCGGCTGCGGGACACAGGTGGGAGAGATTCGTTGCCTGGAGAAACTTCCAACTACACACATGCCCCAACTAAGTCCTTGTAGCTGACCTGGGGATAACTCCTGGGCCCACCTTGTCACCCCCCTGCTCTTCACGGACACTGGTTTCATGTTGCCTTCCACAGAATCGGCCCCTAGCCCAGGAGCTCACAAACTTACTTCAGCCTAAGGACCTCTGTGCTCACGGACCCCTCTGTCTTTGGTTTCTGTTTCAGGTCTTCATCTGGGATGGGGGCTGTCTTAGTCAGTGTCCTGTCACTGTGAGGAGACCCCACGACCATGGCAACTCTTACAAAGGAGAGCATCTAGCTGAGGGCTTGCTTCAGTTTCAGAGACTTAGTCCATGATCACCATGGCGGAGAGCCGACAGGTGTGGCACTGAAGCAGTAGCTGAGAGCTTTATATCCTCCTCACCCCCAGCAGAGAAAGACAGAGAGAGAGAGAGAGACAGAGACAGAGAGACAGAGAGAGAGAGAGACAGAGAGACAGAGACAGAGAGAGAGAGAGAGAGACAGAGAGACAGAGACAGAGAGAGACAGAGAGAGAGACAGAGACAGAGAGACAGAGAGAGAGAGAGGGAGAGAGAGAGACAGAGAGAGAGAGAGAGACAGAGACAGAGACAGAGACAGAGACCGTGCCTGGTATGGGCTTTCGAAACCTCAAAGCCCACCCCAGCAAGACCCCGCCTCCCAACCCTTCTGGAACAGTGCCATCCTGGATGACTAAGCATTCAAATGTGTGAGCCTATGGGGGCCGTTCTTATTCAAACTCTTTTTGGGTCTCAGCAATTCTTGCTTCTTCAGTAAGATCTGGACGAGGTCATGATCTTGAGACCCAGGGGCTAAACCTGGCTTTCAAGTTCAGAAAGGGTTTATGTTTTTACTGCATGGAAGGGGAAAAAGTCAGAAGAAGTAATGTTAGGCAAACGCTGCATGAAATGTAATCTTGAAGGCTATGGCGGCTCAGCTGGCGCCACGCAAGGGTGAGGGCCTCAGCTTGAAGCCCCAGGACCCATGTCACCAAAGCCACATGCAGTAGCCCATCTGTCATTGTAGCCCTCCCACCAGAGGTGAGATGGGAGGTGACTTCTCAGATGGGTGGTGTAGGCCACCACCCTGGGCTACATGGAGACTTCTCCGCCAGCCACGCACACAGCAACACTGTCACTGCCGTGTTTAATCATACAAGCGTTTTGGGATGTGTGTGAGTGTGTGTGTCCGCACATGGCACGTGGCTGAGTAGTAGTGCTCACCGGGAGTGTGCATGCCGTCAGTACAGTGCTTGCCTTTCAAACATGAGGACCTGAGTTCAAATCCCCAGGCCTCACATAAAGTCAAGGCCAGCAGTTTTATAGGAAGGGAGAGACAGGAGGCTCCCAGGGGCCCCCCTGGCCAGCCAGGCTACAAGGGTCAGCAGGCTGCAAGCCACTGACAGACCTTGTACCTAAACAAACAGCAGTCTTTGAACTCCAAGAGAGCCGGCATGGCATGCACAGCATGCTGGGATGAATGCCCTGCCCTGCAAACAAGGAAGAGCCTGGTGAGCAGGAAAGGGGCTTTGCTGAGCCTGAGGACCTGAGTTTGATCCCTGGGATCCAGATGGTGGAAGGAGGGAACTGATTCCCGAAAGTTGTAGTCTGACCTCCACAGATACAATGTGTACACACTCTCTCTCAGGCACACAGATAAATGTAAAAAAAAAAAAAAAATTTTTTTTTTTCTTTTTCAAGACAGGGTTTCTTTGTGTGGTCCTGGCTGTCCTGGAACTTACTTTGCAGACCAAGCTGGCCTGGAACTCACAGAGATCCTCCTGCCTCTGCCTCCCAAGAGGAAGGGAGGAGGAAAACCAGGCCAAAATTCACCACCTGTTAACTAGACACCTAAAAGCAGCTTACTGCATATTTTAGATCTTCAGGGACACTCCTACTGACTTGGAGAGCAGGGAGACATTCATAGTGTACTCCAGTCTGGTCCTGAACTCAAAATCCTCCTGCTTCATCCTCCCAAGTGCTGGGGTCACAGGCACACACTGGTGATTGCAACTTCCAGAACTTCTAGTATGGAAAATCTCGATCTCTCGAACTCTCCCTCTCTCTTTCCCTCCCCCCACAACCCTTCAAATTTTTGAGATAGGATCTCACGTAGCCTAGGCTGGCCTCACACTGGCTTTGACCTGAGGATGCCCATGGACTTCTGATCCTCCTGCCTCCACCTCCAGAGACCGAGCCTGACGTCACCACTGCATCCAGTTTTGATTTCTGTTGTTGTTTTGTTCTTTTGGTTTCTGTTTTTGTTTTGGAAAGACAGTCACTACACAGCTCCGGCTGGCCTGGAGTTTGCAGCAATCCTCCTGCCTCAGCTCCCAACTCCTAGGACTATGGATGTGTGCATACAACACAGCTGTCCTGTCTCTCAGGTGTACGTGTGGGTGTGTGTGCACGGCGAGTGTGCGTGCGTGCGAAGCCGAGCATGTGGGGTCCTGCTCTGTCCCTGCCTTACTCACTTCACATAGTATCCCTCACTACATCGGCAGCCAGCAGGCCTTGGGTCCCAGGTGGCTTTCACATGGCTGCTGGGGATTCGAACTCAGGTCCAAAGGCTTCACCACACAGCCATTTCTCCAGCTCCTGCCACCCCTCTTTTCCTTCGTGGTACTGCAGGGTCTTGAACCCAAGACCACGCAAGGTCCAGGCAGGCGCTGTGTCCTTGGCCCCATCCTCGCACATCTGGCCTGGGTGGATTTTCCTGCCTCTGCCCTGCCTCTGACCAACCCTGTGACCTTTCAACCAGGCCGTGCTTTCTCAGCTGCTGTGTGTGCCTTGCAGCTCGACTAAAATAAAAATTAAATAAATTAAAGCAGGTGGCACACACACGATTTAATCCCGGCACTCAGGAGGCCGAGGCCGGTGGAGCTCTGGGAGTTGGAGGTACAGGCAGTGGGAGTGGCCGGCATGGCCATTGTACCGAGGGAGCCTTCTCCCTCCAGCCACACAGCACCAAGGAGCCAATGAGACCTGGAGACTGCCACCAACCCTGTGGTCCCCGTGGTTCTGTGTCAACAAGTCTCTGTGCATCTGAAGACCTGTCACAGCACGAGCAGCAGCTCCTCGTGACCTCCTGGGCAGACCCTAGCAGCGGCTTTGTGAGGACACTGGGGGACTCGGGAGCTATGGGTCCAGCAGAGTCTGCGCTGTGTCTTAGGTAGGGTTTCTATTGCTGTGGAGAGACTCCATGGCCACTGCAACTCTTGTAAGGAGAACATTTAATGGGGGTGGTGGCTTACAGTTCAGGGGTTCGGTCCATTATCATCACAGTGGGACAAGGCGCAGGCAGGCAGGCACGGTGCTGGAGCAGCAGCCAGTGTCATACATCTCGGCTTGCAGGCAACAGGAAGTGGTCCCAGACCCGGGGCATGGCTTGAGCATGAGACCTCAAAGCTCACCTCCATAGTGACACGCTTCCTCCAACAGGGCCACACCTCCTAATAGTGCCCCTCCCTTTAGGGAGCCATTGTTTCCCCAAACCACCACACACCGTGGGGTTGATTCTGCGGTGGGAGGCCATGGCCTACTGCCCCGCGGGTCTGCCCTCCCCTCTGGCAGGCTGTCCGTTCACCTCCACCAGTATTCCAGGGGAAAATACTTGGTGGTCGACAACTGTGAGCGTTTGGAAACCTAGGCTGCGGCTGGGTGGGCAGAGCGCTCACACCGCGAGCAGAGGGCTCTGGGTTCCAGCCGCAGCATCGCATAAACCGGGTCTGGTGGTGCCTGCCCTTCACCCCAGGCCTAGGGAGGCGGGGGCGGTAAACTAGGAGTTCAAGGTCATCCTCAGCTATACAGTGAGTATGAGGCCAGCCTGGGCTACGTGAGACCATATCACAAAAAAGAAAAAAGAAAGAAAGGATTGAAGGGAAAGGAAAAAAAAAAGAAGAAATGGCCCAAATTCCATGGCCCTCTCCTCATCCAGAAACGGGGGCCCATTTATCCTGAGTATGACCTGCATCAATCAACACAGCTCGTCTTCAGTGGCTGTGTGTAGCGTGCCAGGCTAGTTCCTACTGAGGACAGAGACACAGCTCTCCTTCCTTTGTGGAAAAACTGTCATTACTATTATTATTATTAATTTTATCATTTCTTAGAGCCAGAGACTCATGTAGCCCAGGCTGGCCTTGTGACCCCTGTGCAGTGAAGATGACCCTGCTCCCCAGCCCCCAGCCCTGGTGTCAGGTGCACACCTGCCTAACGATCTTGACTGTCACACACAGGCTGTTGGACACAGAGTTTCACTCTTTAGCCCAGGCTGGCACAGTCTTGTGGGTGACCCTCCTGCCTCACCTTCTCCTGTACTGGGTATGTGGATGGAACCCGCCGGTCCCCTGAACCCCAAATCCAAACCCTCACAAGCCCCGGGAACAGCTTTGCCCATGTGACCACTGGGGGGCAGCAGAGAGCTGCGATGATGTCAGCGCCTGCGCGTGCACGTGCGTGAATGCTTGCCTGTGTGTGTGTGCGCGCGTGTGTGTGCGTGCGTGTGTGTGTGTGCGCGCGTGTGTGCACGCGCCTGTCAATGCGTGGCCATCAGGTGTCTTCCTCACTTTACCCAAGGGAACCAATGCGCCCCCGCCGCGTAGACCCCAGCACCCCCATGCGCCCTCATCCCGCAGACTGAGTACCTCCTTGCGCCACCGTCCTGCAGACGCGGCACCCCACCCAGCAGACCGCAGCACCCCTGTTTGCCCCACCCCTGGAAACCCGGCACCCCCGTCCCGCAGACCCAGCACCCCCGTCCCGCAGACCCCGGCACCCCGTGCTCTCCCCCTCCACAGCCCGGCTGTTAAGCTGTTGTGGAGACCGAACCGCAGACCTGGGATCGCACAGCCCCTTCCTCTACCTTCTTGTCAGAATCTCCCTCTGACTTCCCAGGGCTGCTTCCATGTGGGTTCTGGGGATCCGAACTCACACCCTCATGCCTGCAATCAGAGGCCTCGCCCTGGCCTTGTAGGTTGTCTGGGCGACATCTCCTGGCGCCAGAGTTGCCAGCACCAAGACTGGGCCGTGCATAGCTGGGCTCCCTCGTTCTGTAGAGAGCTTCCTGAACCCAAGAATCCCCCAGGACAAGGGTGTACTGTTCACGGGAGATGGGGGAGCCAAGGGTCCCTTCAGAGTCTTGGGGTTGGGAATCTGAGGAGGAGTGGTGGACCGGAGCAGCAGGACTCGCACACACACCCCCAACCCCCCCACCCCCGCACACACACACTCTCCTGCCTCTCCATCACATAGTCACTGAACGAGCCCCTCTGTTCCCTGCACTGGATGGAGGTGTCCTTTGGGGATCTTGGTGGGGACATGGTAAGCAGACTGAGCCAGTGAACTGAGAGTGGAGAGCTGGAGTGTGGCAGGTCCAGAGCCAAATGATCCCGGACGATGTTCAGCCCCTTGACAACCATTACTCACCTCTGTGTGTCACTGACATCCTTGTGTTTGTTAGTGAATCTTTCTGAGATGCAGAAACAGGCCGCTGGCTTCTGCATGTCCAAAGGCTAAGAATGACGTCACATAGCATCTAAGCCCACAGCAGAGGTTTTCAGCTTTGTGGCTACAAACTGGTGTTCACAGCAATGTCCTTGAGAAGTGCTTGACTGTGACATCCTCTGCAGAGTAGAAGCTTGTAGAGAGAGAACTGACGGAATAATAGTGTATGGACTAAGGAGTTTCGTGTACATAGATTCATTTTTCTTCAAAGATTAGTTATCAGCTGGTTGTAGATTCTCCCCGGACCCTGGGAGGGGACTATCTAGGTGCTGGACCCCCATAGTCCCCGATAACATTTGGCTACAGAATAAACTCTCCCCTTTTGCCCTGTGAGGTGAGAACCGAGTTTCTTCACAATGTCAAACCCCAAACCCCCAGAATCTGGCTAAAGCCTCAAGAATCTCAACACAGTTGATGGCTGCATAGACGGAATAGTAATTACGGAGATAGGGGATCACGTGTCCCAGAGTGGCCTCACACTCGATGTGTAGCTGAGGCTGGCCCTGAACTCATCCTCCTGCCTCTGCCTCCTGCTAGGGTGGGTGACAGGCGTGTGGCGGCACACTCAGCTTGGGTGCTGGGGTATCAAACAGGGGCTTGGTGTGCGCTAGGCACTCTGCTCACTGGGCCCAGCCTCGGTGCCAAGACAGCTGTGGGTTCACAGACAGAGAGATCCTGCACGGATGTGTCCCTCAGCTGCCCACCAGAAGCCCAGTTCACAGGAGAAAGGTATCTCCTGCGGCGTCTGCATGAGAATGCCGGCAGGACCGGGTCTGAGTGCTTGGTCCTCTGTTGGTGGACTGTTTAGGAAGGAGGTTTGTCACGGAGGCAGGTTTTGAAGTTTCACAAGCCCCCAGCACCCCCCCACCCCCCCCACCCCCCACCCCCGCCGCCTGCTGCCTGAAGATCGAGATGTAGCCCTTGGCGACTGCTCCAGCACCATGATGATCGTGGCCTAAGCCTCTGGAACTGTAAGCAAGCCTGTAGTTAAATGCTTTCCTTTGTGTTGCCTTGGGAGCTGTGTGGTGGTGTTGCACACCTTTAATCCCAGCAGTCAGGAGGCAGAGGCGAGTTCCAGGACAACCAGGGCTACACAGGGAAACCTTGTCTCAAAACAAACAAACAAGCAAAAAAAAAAAAAAAAAAAGCAACTAGTGAGATGATCATGTGGGACACAGCTTCCAGGGAAGCCCCACCAATCCCCAGACTCTCTGCTTCTTGCCAAACCCAATGTGGGCAAGGAGTTTTCTATGTGTGCACTCTTCATTTAGGGGACTTTAGGAGATGTGTGGAGTGCTGTGGTCTGAGAGAGGGGTACGGAATGTGGGGGTGACGTTGGGAAGGTCCAGTTAGGTTGTCCAAGTCCCCAGCTGCGGCACAGCACTTCCTGCTGCACACGCCATTTACAAAGGCCCTCTCCTAGGACCTTTGCTGCACAGCTCAGAAGCGGGTATAGTGTCACCCCACACATGGGGGTTCAGGATGCCACCTCAACACTCACTTCTCTCTACTCATGCTCCTGACCATGGGGACTCAGCTTGGAGAGGCTGGAGTCAGCCTATGATGGCTTCCTTCTGAGCGCCTCCCCACATCTTCATGGTGTAGGGGAAGTATGGAAAAGAGACAAGGGAGCCAGGACAACTGAGGAAATGGCTGGGACAGCATGACTCAGGGGTGGAGCCCCGCCTAGAATCCCCAGTGAGGGCTGGGGGGCGTGGTCAGGGTGGAGCCCCGCCTAGAATCCCCAGTGAGGGGCTGGGGGCGTGGTCAGGGTGGAGCCCCGCCTAGAATCCCCAGTGAGGGGCTGGGGGCGTGGTCAGGGTGGAGCCCCGCCTAGAATCCCCAGTGAGGGGCTGGGGGTGTGGTCAGGGTGGAGCCCCACCTAGAATCCCCAGTGAGGGGCTGGGGGCGTGGTCAGGGTGGAGCCCCACCTAGAATCCCCCAGTGAGGGCTGGGGGCGTGGTCAGGGTGGAGCCCCGCCCAGAATCCCCAGTGAGGGTCTGGGGGCGTGGTCAGGGTGGAGCCCCGCCTAGAATCCCCAGTGAGGGGCTGGGGGCATGGTCAGGGTGGAGCCCCGCCTAGAATCCCCAGTGAGGGGCTGGGGGCGTGGTCAGGGTGGAGCCCCGCCCAGAATCCCCAGTGAGGGGCTGGGGGCGTGGTCAGGGTGGAGCCCCGCCTAGAATCCCCAGTGAGGGGCTGGGGCATGATCAGGGTGGAGCCCCGCCCAGAATCCCCAGTGAGGGTCTGGGGGCGTGGTCAGGGTGGAGCCTCGCCTAGAATCTCCCAGTGAGGGGCTGGGGGCGTGGGGAGGTCTTGGAAACCATACAGCCTAGTTCCAAACTAGTATGTAGGTGTTTGTCCAGCAGGTCTCCAGATGAGGCAAAAGCCCACAGGGGCAGTCTCACTTGGCAAGTTCCATTAGACAGAATACTGCTGGGCCTCATAGCCTGCATGCTCTCTTCGCTGCTGTGGGATGGTCTGGATGCTGTGAATGTGTTGCTCTGATTGGTTGATAAATAAAAAGCTGATTGGCCAGTAGCCAGGCAGGAAGTATAGGTGGGATAAACAGACAAGGAGAATTCTGGAAAGTGGAAGACTGAGTCAGGAGACACCAGCCCACCGTCCAGGGAGCAGCATGTGATGGCACACAGGTAAAGCCACAGAACACGTGGCAACATACAGGTTAACAGAAATGGGCTGAGTTAAGTGTAAGAGCTAGTCAGTGGTAGGCCTGAGCTAATGGCCGAGCAGTTTTAATTGATAGGAGCCTCTGTGTGTTTACTTGGGTCTGAGCAGCTGCGGGACTAGGGGACTGTAGGAGCCGGGTGGGACCGGGAAACTTTCAGCTACACTTCTCTCTCCTAATATTGACGATTCTCTTGGTGGTTTTAGTGTCATTTTGTCAATCATGCATGGGACAGATGTGAACATTCCTGGAAATCTCATTTTTTTCTGGAATGTTTTCCCATTTGGGATCTGATGCTTCTCAGGTTTCTTGTCTGGAGATGCCGGCTGTCATGTCAGAGCCCAAGAGCTGTCCTGATTTGGTGCTGACAGGACCAGAGGCAGATCACCAGTATTTCTGTAAATATGTTTTGAACGAGATTGTTGTTCTTGAAAATGTGAGCCTATGTCAATCACCTTTTGGTTTTGTAAAGACAGGATGTACCTGGCCTGAGTTTGGGCCAAGCTTGCAAACATGATTAAGTGTTGTTTTGGTTTAAAGATGTTTTGATGTAAAAGTTGGGAAAAAACATATTCAACATATTTGTTTTTACCGGAGGTTAACACTGGAGGATGGGAAAAACTTGTGTGTTAGTGTGGAAAACCATGCTTGTTTTTGATGCGTAAATAAAGACAGCTGGAGCTATTCAGGGCTGGCCACTTGTGTGAAACTCATCTGGCGGTCGGACAATTCATTTTTTCCAGCCTACATCCCTTCCCCGTCTCAGGAACTGAACCCAGGCTGCAGCAGACCAGGGCATTGAGGGTTGGAATCCCGCGCCTCCCCATCCCCCCATGTAGGAACCCCCAGGGAGGGGCTGGGCATGGTCAGGGGTGGGGCATGGTCAGGGGTGGGGCATGGTCAGGGGTGGGGCATGGTCAGGGGTGGGACATGGTCAGGGGTGGGGCATGGTCAGGGGTGGGGCGTGGTCAGGGGTGGGGCGTGGTCAGGGGTGGGGCATGGTCAGGGATGGAGCGCCTGGTTGGCATGGACACTACCTGGTCACTCTTTATTATTAACAATTGATTGGGACAAGAGGCCACATGGAGGTCAGAGGCCCCTCACAGCCTCTGTGTCTGTCTGGTTTCTCTGTGTTCTTGGGATTCTCTCTGGCTGGTCCCCCACCCTCCTGGAGCGCAGCCACAGCTTCAGCCTGCTCCACAGCCTGCTCCACAGCCTGCTCCACAGCCAGCTGCATCTGCAGAGCCCCAGGCAGCCCTCAAACAGCCGGGAGCAGAAGTTCCTGAGGCGCTGGCCCCTCTCCGTGCTCAGTTCCTTGGGGATGGCATAGGCCAGCCACGTGCTCAGCAGTGTCGTGAAGACTAGCAGGGTGATGCTGAGCTCTGGTGAGAAGAACGCCATGGGCAGGGCGCCATCCACGTAGACGCTGAACATGGTTTCCAGGCTGCAGTAGCTGCAGGGGCAGTAGACAGGCTGTCATGGGTACGCGCTCCCCTTCACACAGACAACTTTCTCTTGCATGTTGGTACTAAGAAGTGCTTTTTGGTTTGCTTTGGTTTGGGGGTTTGGGGGTAAGTTCTAAGGACAATCACATCAGCGTTTGAAGGAAAAACTGATGCTGTCAAGAGGAGAAGAATGGCGGGAGAGCAGGTGTGGCCCTGCACGGGAGGACAAACAGCCTGGGGGGGGGGGCTTTAGTGAAAGCCAGCGGCCCAGACCGCAGCCACAAGCTGCTGCTGTGTGAGTTTTGACCCTAATCTCATGTAGCCCAGGCTGGCCTGAAACCATTTATTTATGTAGCGGAGGATAGACTTGAACTCTTGATCCTCCTGTGGCTGTCCAGCTCCCCACTGCTGGGATGACAGACATGCATCACCATACCCGGAATCTGCCAGATCACTCGGACACCAAGCCTGTGTGCCTCTCCTTGGCATCCCCCAGCCACAGTGCCCCCTCACTCACCTGTAGTATGGATCCACCACAGACAGAAGGAAGGTATAGATTCCATTTCTTTGGCCAAAAATAACCCTATTGTCTGTCTGGCCACCTAAGATCTGATACTCAACCTCTGGCCACAGCAGGGGGTTGTCCTTGTTCTCCTCATGGCAGCTGATGTAGTTCTGTGGACAGAGAGGGATGCCATTCTGGATGACCTTGGTCCTCAGCCTCTGTCCTTCACACAGTACAAGTCATCTCTTCCACTGAATTCCTAAGGAAACCCCTGCAGGCCTCCTCACCCTCCCAACCTCCTCCCTCCACCCTTCCTGGGTCTCTTGGCAAGATGTAGCCTAGGCTGGCCTTGAACTTGCTTTGAAGTGGATCCTCCAGCCTCCAACTCCACAGTGATACAATGGCCAGCAGACACCAGGGAGGCCTGGGAGTTGGGCGGGGGGACCCACCTACCTCTCTGTTCCAGAGGGTTCCTTCGAATAAAAAGTAAAAGTCTGACTTAAAGGTGCTCCAGTTCTGAGGCTGCGATCGGCAGTTGGCGGTGGCCGCCGTCAGGGAGTAGGTGTAGGTGGTTATCCCGTTGACCTCCGTGATCACGTACTCAGCGTTCATGATTTCCTCTAGAATCCCGTTCTTCCACCTGAGACACAAGCTGAGGTTCCACGGGAGGCCACCACTGGGGGTCACCCCGACGAGAGGTGTGGGCAAAGAATGGGGGAGAGCAGAGGAGAGGGCAGTCCAGCCATTGTGAACAACGGTCCTCCCTGAAAAGGGGGCCCAGGAGCTTAGAGTACAAAAACTTTTACTGTATTGCGTGTTTGGCTTTTGTTTGTTGTTCTGTAGCCCAGGCTGACCTTGAACTCCTAATCCCCCTGACTCTACCTCCTCACTGCTGGGACGACAGGTGTGCACCCATGGTGCCTGGTTACGGAATGGTGAGAAAGGGCTTCATGAAGCTAAGAAAGCACTCGCGCTCCCCCCCCCCCATGCAAACAGAACCCTGCCTGTCTATCCCTGATAGATTCTGGGTGATGTCTGTGGATACTTCCCTGAATCTTAGGTCTGCACCCAAGGACTGGAGCCACCCTGACATCTGTGGGTTGAGCCAAATGTGACATCTGAATGCTGAACTGAGCTTCTCATTTTAGGACCGAATTTCCCTCAGTAGCTGAGGATCAGAACAACCTGAACATGCAGACATAGAGCCAACCTTGACAGGCAGGGTGCGTCTATATGGGGAAGGAATGCTCGGGCCTCGGGGGATGCCACCGCCTCCTGAGCGAGGCAGCATAAGGAGCAGGTACCTAGCACTGCGTTTTCAGTCACCTAGAGAGGATTCCAAGGCTTCGGAAAGCCTGGCAGTCCATGCCTGGGGTCACAGCACTTGGGGAGGTGAAGCATGAGGAGAGTCTGTGGCCAGCTTGGGCTACATGAGATGCTGTCTTAAAGCCATCTGAGTGACAGAAGCAGAATCCTGTTCCAAAGAGAGCCTGTAGTGACGGTGGTCCTCACAGCCTCAGATCCTCAGGGGGTGAAGAGACTTGACTTGCAGCTTCCAGGAACTGCAGAAGTTGTAGCTACCAAAGCTTTTCCCAGCCAGCCACACACACTTCCCAGACCCCTGCGCGTTTAGGGAAAAGTTTGCAGATGCTTAGCCTCCACACAGCATTCCCCCAAGATATTCTTTTCTTTTCTTTTGGTTTTTCAAGACAGGGTTTCTCTGTGTAGTTTTGTTGCCTGTCCTGGATCTCACTGTGTAGCCCAGGCTGGCCTCGAACTCACAGAGACCCACCTGCCTCTGCCTCCCGAGTGCTGACATTAAGGTGTGTGCCACCACCGCCCGGCTCAGGATAATCTCTCTAAGACAGAGTCTTGCAGTGTAGCCCAGACTAGCTTCAAACTTGCAATCCTTCTGCCTCAGCTTCCTGAGTGCTAGGATCACAGGTGTGTGCAACTGTACCTGTCTCTGAGTGTCATGGGGTCTCAGTGTGACTGTGCCTTCATTGCCATACCTGCCTGACAAACTCCTACCCATCCTCTGAAACCCCACAACCACTCATGGACACATAGACATTGCTCCAGGTGAGGACAGATGCGGGAGCGAGGAGGATGGAGGGAAACCATAGACGACAGCAGAGCAGGGGTCAGGAGAAAAACTGTAATCCAGGGGTAGCGGCACAAGAGATGCCAACACTTGAAGGCTGAGGCAGGGGTATGGAAAGCCCGAGGCCAGCCTGGGCTACATAGTGGGTTAGAGGCTGGTATAACATGAACAACAACAACAAAAGAGTCAGAGGGTCCACTGTGTATGTCTGCAAGTCAAGCTGAGGCCTTTCTCACACGGAGACCTGGGCCCACACCTCCTTAGCTTTGGGCTCAGTCACTGGGGCTGACTCGGGACAGACAGAGTGGGACGAGGGGGAGGCTGTCCTGGGAGGAGGGATGCTGGAGCAGCTGGGGGGGGGGGCGGCGCTTACATCTCCACCACGGGCTTCCACGGCTTGTCGTAGTAGACCAGGCGAGGGCAGCCCAGTTTCTCGTACTGGTAATACACCAGCAGGTCGGACTGGGCCTCGGCATCGTAGCTTATTGGGCTGTAGGCTTCCCTGTGAAGAGACAAGGAGCACGGTGAAGAGAAGCCCACACCAGCCCCCAGGTCATTGTTTTGTCCTTAAATCACAGGTCCCGGGATCTGAACTCAGGTCCTGGCAGCTGAGCCCTCCCAGCCAGGACTGATGGGGAAAGACTGTTTTGTTTTTCAGGTTTATATTGATGTGTCTGACTATTCTGCCCACATGTGTTTCTGTACACTGTGTGTGTGTGAGTATATGTGTGTCTCTGTGTGTGTCTGTCTGTGCGTTTGTATTTGTGCCTGTGTGTCTGTAGATGTGTGGGTATTTGTGTGTCTGTAGATGTGTGGGTATTTGTGTGTCTGTAGATGTGTGGGTATTTGTGTGTCTGTAGATGTGTGGGTATTTGTGTGTCTGTAGATGTGTGGGTATTTGTGTGTCTGTAGATGTGTGGGTATTTGTGTGTCTGTGTGTGTCTGTGCGCACGCGCGTCTGTTTGTGTGTCTGTAGATGTGTGTGTATTTGTATGTCTGTGTGTGTGTCCTGTGAGTGTGTGTCTGTTTCTGTGTGTCTGTAGATGTGTGGGTATTTGTGTATCTGTGTGTGTGTGTGTGTGTGTGTGTGTGTGTCCCTTTTTAGTCAATGCATTTTAAGCCAAGCTCAAGTCTCCCAAGAGGGGGCCACAGCCAATCAGTTGACAGCCACACAAAGCTCAAAACTGAACCCATCCCAGCTTCCTCCTCCCGGACCCACATGTGGTTAGGGATTCTTGGACAGATGCTGTGGGAGTCACACCTCAATGGCCCAAGGGGGATGAGGGGACTCAGTGGGTAAAGGCACTTGCTGCCTAGCTGATGACTTGAGTTCACTCTCTGGGACCCACAAACTGTCCTCTGCCTGCTACATGCTATACTAAATGAATAAATAAAATACCTAAAAACAACAACAACAACAACAACATTCATTTGGACAGTGTTTCCTTCTCCTAAGTCTACCTCTGCCTTCATCCCCCCAGCCCCAGGGGAGGATTGATTCTGGACCATCAATGGATACTAAACTCCACACATGTGTGAGTCCCATATAAACAATGGTGTGTGTGTCAGGGAGGGGGAGGAGTTGTTGGTTCACATCTGTCCTTCCAGCCACTCAGGAGGTTGAGGCAGGAGGATTATTGAATGCACTGTCAGACTCTGTCTCACAAAAAAGGGAAAAAAACAGGTTGTAGGTGTGGTCAGGGGTGGAGCCCCGCCTAGAATCCCCAGTGAGGGGCTGGGGGCAGGGCTAAGGTTAGTACCTAGACTACATCCTCTAGAACTGTAATTCATAAACCTGTTTTGTCTACAGATTGCTAAGGCTAAGTGTGTTTGGTATTGCATCAGAAAAAACATTGTGCTGCCTTCCTGAATAACAGACCACCACCAAACCCAGCAGCACCAATGCTGACCTTGGCTTTGTGCTGGTTACTTTTATTAGTCCTGGGTCCTATAAGAAAGCAGGCTGACCCAGCCATGGAGAACAAGCCAGTAAGCAGCACCCTCCATGGTCTCTGCATCAGCTCCTGCCTCCAGGTTCCTGCTCTGACTTCCAGGATGATGGACCACAGGCTGTGAACTGAAATAAACCCTTTCCTCCCCAAGTTGCTCTTAGTCCTGGTGCTTCATCACAGCAGTAGAGATCCTAACGAATATAAATTTGGTGCCAGGAGTGGGGTGTTGCTGCGGTAGACACAACCATGTTGTTTTGGGGAGGATTATGGAAGGAGTTTGGAACTTTGGACTGGAAAAGTCATTGAATGTTGAGAGATCAGTGATCTGTTATGAGACCTTGAGAGACAGGAGTGTCGAAAGAAGGGCAGATGATAGGGCCTGGCTTGTGGAGTCTCAGAGGAAATTTGAGAGGCCCTCAAAGACTGTTAGGGCTCTTTGTTTGATTAAGAATGTGTGTGTGTGTGTGTGTGTGTGTGTGTGTGTGTGTGTGTGTGTGTGGTGTTTACAGAAAATAAAAGAATGTGTGTTTTAGGGCTGGGCATGGTGGCACACACCTTTAATGCTAGCACTGGGGAGGCAGAGGCAGGTAGATATCTGTGAGTTCGAGGCCAGCCTGGTCAACAGAGCGAGTTCCAAGACAGCCAGGGCTGCACAGAGAAACCCTGTCTCAAAAAACCAAAAACAAAGATTCTGTGGTTCTGCTGGGCTGGGGCTGCAGAATTGGCTGTGATTAAGAGACCAACATCATTGAGGGGAAATCTTCTAAGAAGTGTTTCCTGAGAGCACAGAGAAGCTGTGTCCCAAAGGTGGCCAAGGTTGTACCTTGTCCTGGCAGCCAGACTTGGTAATGTGTAAGCAACATCCAGGTGGTACTTGTTTGGGAGCCATGAAGGTCATGGAGAGCAGCTGAGGCTTGGCACTGTGAGAGGACAGGAGGCCGCTGGTGAAGGTGCAGCCTCAGTGTCATGGGAGACCCCAGCATGTTGGAGATGCCAGGATGGTAGATGACCACCGGGGACAGCAGCAAGTATGGGGTGGAGCCAGCCTGAGTCTGGAACAGAGGTTGTGTCTGCTGCAGAGGGCGGAGCTGGAGAAGTGGAGCCCCGAGGGGGGACACTGAGCTACAGGACTTGATTTTCACTTGATTGTCAACAGCATCCTGGTTCTTCCCTCTTGGAGTAAGAAAGTATTTCACTTATTGTTTTTATTTTATTGGAGCCCACAGTCAAGGGACTTTAGACTTTTAGGGAGACATTGGATATATTTCAAGAAACTGAATTTTTTTTTGAGTGTTTGAATTTTTAAATACTTGGGTTCTATTTTTAAATGTATTAATATTAACATGAGTCATTGGGGACAAACAAGAAAGGGAAGGTTATGGGTTAATACTGATGTACTTGTGTGTCAAGGGGTCAAATGTTCTGTTAGTTTGTTTTGTTGGTTTGGTTTGGTTTTCCAAAACAGGGTTTCCCTGTGTAGCCCTGGCTGTCCTGAAACTCATTCTGTAGCCCAGGCTGGCCTGGAGCTCAAGAGATCCGCCTGCCTCTGCTTCCCAAGTGCTGGGATTAAAAGTGTGTGCCACCACCGCCTGGCTTCCTGGTTGGCTTTTCTGTCAAGGTGATATAAGCCAGAGTTATCTGTAAAGAGGGAATCTCAGTTTAGAAAATGCCTGTGGTGTGTTTTCTGGGTTAATGATTGATGTGGGAGGCCAGGCTCACTCCTGGGCAGCTGGTCTTGAGCTACTTAGGAAAATAAACCAAGGAAGCCATGAGGAATAAGCCAGTAAGCAGTGTTCCTCCATGGCCTCTGCATCAGCCCTTCCCCAGGTTGTAAGGATTATGTCCTTAATTACATCACCAGCCTGTGATGGCGTCCCAGGCTAAAAAGCTGGTGGGCCCGCTGTGCGTTCTCTTTTTCCTCACTCTCTCTCTTTCCGTCTGTCCTCCCCCCTCCACGCAGTCCCCCCCCCTCTCTCCCCTCTCTCTCTCCTTCTGCCTCTCTCTCCCCCTCTCTCCCCCTCTCTCCCCCTTTCTCTCCCCCTCCCCCTCCCCCTCTCCCTCTCCCTCCCCCTCTCCCTCTCTCTCCCCCTCCCCCCCTCTCTCTCCCTCTCTCTCTCCCTCTCTCTCCCCCTCCCCCTCTCTCTCCCTCTCTCTCTCCCTCTCTCTCCCCCTCCCCCTCTCTCTCTCCCTCTCTCTCCCCCTCTCTTCCCCTCCCCCTCCCTCTCTCTCCCCCTCCTCCCCCCCTCCCCCTCTCCCCCTCCCCCTCCCAATAAAGCTCTAGAAAGGTAACCATGGCTGTGATTTTCCACCAACCAGCACTCCCCTCCCCTCGGTTGGCATTGTCGCCGCTTAACCAACAGAGGTTGCTTTTGGCCATGATGTCTTATAGCAATGCAAACCTCCTAATCAGCTTAGGGCCAGTGCTGAGGCCTGGCTCTGACTCAAAGTGCCACATCAAAGGAGAGGCCTCCACACAGGCTTCAGTACCCGGCACTAAGGGACAGCTTCCCGCACACCACCGCATCCATCGCACTAGCTCCTGGGACTGCATGGTTCTCCTGGGCCAGGCACCAGTTTTAAATCACTCCGCCTGGTTCCCTGGGGTCTCCGTCCCAGTGTGGGGGCTGGCGGTGGGCAACACCCCACTTACTTCTCAATGGTGTAAGTATAGTTTCTCTGCAGCTCCACCGGGCTGAGGATTCCCATGGAGCAGGCGGAGATTTTGCTGTAATGGAGAGAAGTGGGCAGACCTGAAGAGGGACAGGACGACCAGGGATGGAGCAGCGGCGGCGGCGGCGGCGGCGGCGGCGGGAGGAGGGACAGGGGAACTGAAGGGGGCGGCAAGGCTGGGAGGGATGGGGTGCCAGCCCCAGCTGTGCAGGGTGGGGGACTGCAGGGGTGCTAGGGAGGGTTCCAAATCCTTCCTTGTAAATTAAAATCGGTGGCTGCAGAGATGGCTCACAACTGTATGTAATGCCAGCTCCAGGGGAGCTGGTGCTTCTGGACTCAGAGAACTTGCACTTTCACACTCACACACAGACTCACACATTCAGAGTCACACACACTCACACATACTCATACACACACACACATTCATACACACACACACACTCATACACAGACTCACACATTCAGAGTCACACACACTGACACATACTCATACACACACACACACTCATACACACACACATACACACACATACACAGACTCACACATACACTAACTCACTCACACACTCAAACATTAACACACACACTCACATACACTTACACATACACTATCACACACTAACTTACTCACACATACACACTCACACACTTTATAGTCTTTAACACAAGAAAGAGCAAATCATCGTAAGTAGGTCTAGGCATTGCGGTACTAACAAATTCAAGTCACACACAGGATGGCCCCAGAGCATGGCATCGCCACCTCCATGCATGGCTGACCAGTCACCTCCTGGCTCAGGATGGGCTGCTTCCAGGAATTTGGGGTTTTTCAGTGTTTGATTTGTAATAGAACTGCTAATTATGTGCAGAATTTTTATTTTAATATTTAAAGTTAACATTTAGTAACATGTAATTTAAGTTTAATATTTCAGTGTTTGAATGTCTGTTTATTTTACGTGTGTGAGTGTTTTGCCTGCATGTCTGTCTGTGCACACGTGTGTGCAATGCCCACAGAAATCATCCTAAATCATCCCCTAGACCTGGAGTTACAGACAGTTGTGAGCCACCACATGGGTGCTGGGAACCGAACTCTCGTCCTCTGGAAGAGCAGCTGTTGTTCTAAAGGCTGAGCCCTCTCTTGGGGCCCTCAGTTCCCAGTCACAGAACTGCTGAACATATACAAAAGCAGCTAGAATAATGTCCCCTCACTCTAGCGATGTTGCCGGTCCCACCCTGTGTCCCCTGCCCCCGGGGATGTCACACTCACTTCTGCACGAGAATCTTCTTTGTCTTGTCACAGCCGATGGAGATGAGCGTGGACTGCAAGGAACAGACACACTTCATGAAGAACCACTGTCAGCCCTGCCGAGTCTGATCCCGACAGAGAGGCTCTCAGTGTCACATCTCATCTTCCCAAATCCAAGCTCTGTCCCTAGAAAACACCTAACTCTCCATCCCCTCCCCTGAAAAGCACACAGTCCTCCACATGGCAACTGTATGTAAGAACTGTATTCCTTTTCCTGGCTGAGTCATATTCAGTTGAATGGATGGGCCACGTTTTCTGCACCCACTGTATCCATCGGTTTTCCCACTCTTGTCCCTTGTGAATTGTGGCTGCACCCCTACTGAGCTGCACCTGGCCTGGCTCCAGAGAGTGACACCCAGCCCTAACCCATCTTTTATTTAACCGATACCTTTTGTTCCTCTTATCACCCTATATGAATCCTGTCTCAGTCTCCCAAGGATACAAAGGCCTACGCAAAACTTGGTTCAGGAAACTCGGAAAACTGTGGTACCTGAGAAATGGAGGAATTTGCACTTGGCCTTGTATTTTTGGGAACTCTTTTCAGGCTGTTTTGAGAATATGGAAATCAACTTACAAAAGTATAAATATTGAGAAAAATAAAAAAGCTCTGGGCAAAGGGAAAGTCCTTAGAGGCTGGACTCCCCTGCAGTCAAGATAGGCTAAATTCATTCTTAAGGTTCCTCTGAGTCTTCTTTCTAAGGATCCCCATGAACCCACATGCCCATGCCGTGACACATGGTGACAGTGAAAAACACATCTGGGAACGATGAACGGACGAGTTTTTGCAAGCAGACATTTCGTTTTCAAGTCTCTGGAAGCATTGAAAGCAATGGTTCTCAACCTGTGGGCCACAACCCATACAGGATCAAAAAACCCTTCCATAGAGGTCACCTAAGACCACCAGAAAACACAGACACTTACATTGTGATTCATAACAGTAGCAGAATTACAGTTATTTTTGTATGGTTGGGGGTCACCACAACACGGGGAACTGTATTAAGGGGCTGCAGTGTTAGGAAGGTTGAGAACCACGACTCTGGAAGTTCTGTTCCCTCAAATTGGCCAGGGATAACTCGAGAGATGCCCAGTAAGAACCAGCACCTCACCCAGAGGGTTCTGAGGGACTCAGATGACCACCGTGAGCCCAGCAATCAGGACACTGTCATCTTATGTCCACCCCAGAACCTGTGCACTGGGGTGGGAGCAGCGTCCCCGAGTCAGCCAGCGAGCCAACGTCAGGCGTCTGTGCGTACCAGCGGCTTCAGGTCCACACACGCGACTGTCTTGTCGGCTATGTCCACGGTTACGGAGGAGATGGTATTCCGCTTGATGCTGTAAGGAACGGGGCTGTAAGGCCTGCGCTGGAGCGGCCACGGGAGCAACCATCAACCTTCACCCGTCTGCCAACCGTCCAGCCGCACGCACCAGCATCTGACCCTCCGTCTGTCAGTGTCTGTCATGGCTACTCTTGGTTGTCACAGTCAGGAAGAGGGACCCTCAACTGAGATTTGCCCCATCAGATTTGGCCTGTGCGGCATTTACTTGATTAGTGATCGATGTGTGATGCTTCAGTATCCAGTGGTGCCACCCCTGGACAGGTGGTCCTGGGTGGCATAAGAAAGCAGCCAGGGCTGGAGAGATGGCTCAGCCATTAGGCTAGGCTCACAGCCAAAAATAAAAGAAAGCAGGCTGAGCACTGGGCCGTGGTGGCAGATGCCTTTAGTCCCAGCACTGGGGAGGCAGAGGGAGGTGGATCTCTGTTGAGCCTGGTCTACAGAGTGAGTTCCAGGACAGCCAGGTCTGTTACAGTTTCAGAAAAACAAAAACAAAAACAAAAGAAAAAACCCAAATAAACAAACAAACAAACAAACAAAAAGCAAAAAGCAGGCTGAGCCACCAGGAAGAGCCACGAAGCAGCACTCCTCCATGGCCTCTGCATCAGTCCCTGTCTTCAGTCCTTCCTCGGCTTCCCTGGACTGTGAGCAGCCCATGGAAGCCAAATAAACCCTGCCCTCTCCAGGTTAGTCTTGGTCATGGAGTTTATTACAGCATCTGAGAGCAGACTTGGGTACGACACAAACACTGACTCAAGATGCACACACACACACAGACACACATAGACACACACAGACACACAGACACACACACAGACACAGACTCACAGATGCACACACACACACACAGACACACACACAGACACAGACTCACAGATGCACACACACACACACACACACACACGGCACATGCTGTCACACACAGACTCACAGATGCACACACACACACACACACACACACACACACACACACACACACACGGCACATGCTGTCGCACTCAGGACCTGGGGGCTGGGCCTGGAACCCAGGGCTGCATGCTCCCTGAGTGCGTACTCCACCGTGAGCTCCAGGCCCATCCCCATGCAGAACTTCAGTCTGATTTTATCACCGTCTTCTGGAGGCCTGCCCGGTGGTCCTCATCCCTACTTCCCCCGCTGGGCTCTGCAATCCCTGTGGACAGCAGTGGGGAGGCGCCTCCAGCCCTCTCCAGAGAGCGCGTCAGATACCTGGTGGTGAAGTTGAGGTCCGCACTGTCCTGCTGCTGCTGCTGTCTGAGTTCAATCTCCTGCAGGACGGCAGCAGGGGCAGAGAAACGGACAGACAGACAGACAGACACACAGAAGGACAGCCAGTTGCAGCAGGGGTCCACATCAACGTCACCCCAAATGGGGCGGGGCTAGTGTGAGAAGGGTGACTGGGGGGCACTGTGGGACCTTGTCTGTCAGCTGTCCAGCCCCACTGTGTCGTGGAAAAGCCTTCTGCCAGCTCTCAGAGCTGAGGGTCTCATGGCCCTTGGGACACCAATCTTTGGTGTCCCCCATGAGCTGCACCTCCGTCTCCCCCCTCACTGACATTTAACGTCCCAACGCTTGGATGCATCCTGCTTGCCCAGGTGACCTTGTATAGTCCCGTCATGACCCTGAGGCTGACAGGTACAAGGGGGACCTCCCCCCAGCCCCTGGCCAGAGCCCAGCCCTCGACCTAGGTTCTCCCCATGCTTCCTGCGCCTGGCGCACCCCAGCCTCCCCTGTGGGACAGGGCATGTGTGAGTGGTGGCTGCATGTCTTGTTCAGGGCAGAGGAGCTGAGGGCTGTGCAGGAAGGGAGGAGGAAGGCTGATCCTTTCAGACCAAAGAGAGACTGGCATGAAGGAGCAGGCAAAGTGGCACAGTCCTGGTATCCAGCCCTCAGGAAGCCAAGGCAGGGTGACATAGTCCATGGCTAGCCTGGCCTACAGAGGGACACCATGTCCCACTAACACAAAACAAAGAAAAAACAGTGCCTGGGGTTTTGGTCAAGGCCCCTGACGTGGCCACGGACACGCACCAGTTTGTACTTATAGTTGCCGTCGAAAGTGTTGCCAAACTCAATGATGTGTGCCTCGAGCCCCAAGGAGTGTGGGTTGCTGACCATCACCTAAGACATAACACACAGACAGCTGTCCCCTGTGACAGACACCGGGGGAGCCCTGTCCACCCTCAGCACAACCAAGCTGCTTCTGCACATAAGCTCCCGGGCTGCAGCACACCTGGAACATCTGCAGGTCAGCTGCAGCCTTAGAGCCTGGGGACACTGAGCTGTGACACAACAGGGTGGTGTGGACAAGAGGGAAAGTGGGGGGTTGTTGGAAGAACCCTGAGTGGGAGGAGGAAAAGACACACAGAGAGGGGGAGATGGGGGAGGAGGAGGAGATGGAGGAGGAGATGGAGGAGGAGATGGAGGAGGAGGAGATGGAGGAGGAGGAGATTGAGGAGATGATGGAGGAGGAGATGGAGGAGGAGGAGATGGAGAAGGAGGAGATGGAGGAGGAGATGGAGAAGGAGGAGATGGAGGAGGAGAAGGAGATGGAGGAGGAGATGGAGGAAAAGGAGATGGAGGAGAAGGAGATGGAGGAGGAGATGGAGATGGAGGAGGAGATGGAGAAGGAGGAGATGGAGGAGGAGGAGATGGAGGAGGAGGAGATGGAGGAGATGATGGAGGAGGAGGAGGAGATGGAGGAGGAGGAGATGGAGGAGGAGGAGATGGAGGAGATGATGGAGGAGGAGGAGATGGAGAAGGAGGAGATGGAGAAGATGGAGATGGAGAAGATGGAGATGGAGGAGAAGAAGATGGAGGAGATGATGGAGAAGGAGGAGATGGAGGAGGAGATGGAGAAGATGGAGGAGGAGGAGATAGAGAAGATGGAGGAGGAGGAGATGGGATGATGGAGGAGGAGATGGAGAAGATGGAGATGGAGAAGGAGATGGAGGAGGAGATGGAGAAACAGATGGAGGAGGAGGAGATGGAGGAGGAGGACATGGAGGAGGGGGATAAGGAAGGAAGAGGGTGAAAAGGAGGAGGAGGAATAGGAGGAATGTGGATGAGGCAAGGAGAGAAGAGAGGAAGTCTGGACACACAAGAACCTCGGGGGCTGTGGGCTGCAGCAGCACTGTGGAGTATGGAGCCCGGGAGGCAGTTTCCTTCTGTGGCGCAGGCTGGAATGTGCAGGCTGGGTCCACACTCACCAGTGGAATGGGGATCTTGCCTGGCCGGGGAATCATGAGGGCAGACAGATCCAGCTGGCTGTTCATGTCTATCGTGAACATTTGTTCTACCATGGTGCTATCCAGAAACTCCACCTGGGGAAGATGAAGGGATGGAAGGAAAGACTGTTCCCCAGTTCTGTCTCCAGAAGCAAAGGACAAGTGGGCCATGCTGCATCTTAGGCACAAACACTTATCCTCACACTGGGAGCCACAGCTAGACCCTGTGTCCCTAGAGAACCTGATGTAGACAAGCATCCGCACTACACTTGTCTAGGAACCAAGTTCTTCCAGAATGTTTTTTGCATGTTTCTTGCAATATTGGGGACTGAACCTGAACCCTGTCATTTGCTATGCAGATGCTTCGCCTCTGACCACGCCCCAGCTCCTTCCTGGGGATTCTAAGCGGGGCTCCACCCTGACCACGCCCCCAGCCCTTACTGGGGGATTATACACGGGGCTCCACCCTGACCACGCCCCCAGCCCCTCACTGGGGATTCTAGGCGGGGCTACACCCTGACCACGCCCCCAGACCCTCACTGGGGGATTCTAGGCGGGGCTCCACCCTGACCACGCCCCCAGCCCCTCACTGGGGGATTCTAGGCGGGGCTCCACCCTGACCACGCCCTCAGCCCCTCACTGAGGGATTCTAGGCGGGCCTCCATCCTGACCACGCCCCCAGCCTCTCACTGGGGCATTCTAGGCGGGGCTCCACCCTGACCACACCCCCAGCCCCTCACTGGGGGATTCTAGGCGGGGCTCTACCCTGACCACGCCCCCAGCCCCTCACTGGGGGATTCTAGGCGGGGCTCCACCCTGACCATGCCCCCAGCCCCTCACTGGGGGATTCTAGGCGGGGCTCTACCCTGACCATGCCCCCAGCCCTTACTGGGGGATTCTAGGCAGGGCTCCACCCTGACCATGCCCCCAGCCCTTACTGGGGGATTCTAGGCAGGGCTCCACCCTGACCACGCCCCCAGCCCCTCACTGGGGATTCTAGGCGGGGCTCCACCCTGACCACGCCCCCGCCCCTCACTGGGGGATTCTAGGTGGGGCTCCACCATGATCACATCCCCCAACCCCATATTCACATTTTCTTTTAACACGAGGTCTTGCTGAGTTGCACAGGCTTGAGTGGAATTTGAAATCCTTTTTCTGCAACCTCCCAAGGAACTAAAATTACAGTCCTCTGCCACCATCTCTCCCTCAAGTTTTCTTTCTGTTTCCCCCATTCTAAAAGCAGAGATGGGCTCAGGGAGGGACGTGCTGGGAAGTGACTCTCCTCCATTATATGAGGTCCATCTGCACTGCCACCAGCTACCCACCCCGGAAATAAGTGACTATGAAGGTCACCGGGAATTGACTTAGATCACGGGGGTCACCTACATTACAAGGTTCAATCTGAAGGTCGGGCGTATTGAGAACGGCCTGCACGTTCACAATGCACTTCTGGAAGTCAAACGCTGGGAACTGTGGGTCAGCTACCGGCGTGAGGACCTCCAGCATGCCAGTGTCGGTAAAAGAGATGCCTGTTTCTTCAGACCAGAGAGGCTGATCCGGCAGCTGCGGGGAAACACACGTCTGAGGCCCGACCCTTGCCCTTCCGTCTTTTCTTTGGGTTGTTTCTTCCCACAGAGTCTTACTCTGTAGTCCCATCTGGCCTCACAAACACAGTAATCCTCCTGTCTCAACCCTCCCAAGAACTGGGGATGAAGTGTAGACTCAGCATAGCATGCCCAGCCTACTACTTTAAAACAACAAACATGTTACTATATTTATTTCCTGTGTGAGTGCACCCGTGGTGGAGGCTGAAGGAAGGACAGCTTGGCAGGAGGCAGTTCTCTCCCTCCACCACATGGGTCCCAGGGATTGAACTCAGGTCCTCAGGCTTGGTGGTTGGGGCCCTTGTGATCCCCCGCCCCCGGCCCCAGGGGCTCTTCGGCCGGTTGCTGAGTGTGTATGAAGGTAACGCTGCTTGGGATGGTGCCTCAGCCACACCAGGCAATCACTCTCTCTGGAGCGACCACCTAGTCGCTTCCTATGTGTATTTCACTGTTTTTCTTTGTTCTGTGTGTGGTCTGGGGGCTTGAGCCTGGGCCCTGGTACTGATTAATTTGCTTGTAAGGATCACTGTGTAGGATGGGTCTCAGTGGGTAGAGTGCTCGCCTAGCATGCACACCGCCCTGGGTTCCACGTGCAGAATCCCCCAGCACTGAAAATGGAGGGGCCTGCCTGCCAGGAGCACTCTGCAGAATCACGACTACATGGTCATCCTTGGCTATATATGGAGTTCGAGTTGAGCCTTAGCTACCTGAGGCCTCGCCTCAAATCAAAACGACATTTCAGTCATGTGATGCCCAGGTTTTGACTAAGGGCAGGGTCTATGAAGGAAGGTTCACATCACAGCTATTGGCTGAGGACTGAGACATACTTGGACTAAGGTGGTTCCCAGGTAACCCTGGCTCCCGTAGTATACAACATTTTCCCGTGTCAGCAAAGCCAGCTCATAAGTATCTAGGAAAGAGAAAGCAAAGGCAGAGATGAGGCCAGGAGCTGGGAAAGGTGCGAAACCCAAGGGCCAGTGAGAGGGTTCCACAGGTAAAGGAGTTTGCTGCCGAGCCGGAAGACCTGAGTTTGGTTCCCGGGACCCACAGTGGAAGGCGAGACTCAGCTTGCATCGATGGTCTTCTGACCTCCACACATTCACCCAGGCACACATGCAAACAGCCTCACACCCACGGCTGCAAGAAGTAAGCAGATGTAAGAGACAAGCAAAAGGCAAAGATCAGTCACCCTCACTGCAACCACCCAGCGTCAGGGGGCCAGAGGCCAGTCACAGCCCAGCTGAGGAGGAGCGGGAGCCTCAGCCAATCACAGGCGTGCGTAGGGGCGGGGGGGGGGGCGTGGAAAGGCGGGAAGGCTGAAGGGAGGCAAGAGTCAGAATAAAAGCAAGTCACCCGCGACAGGTCAGCCACATACTGGAGGCGATGCTGTGGATGTTGATTCCCATGTCAGAGATATTGGGGGTAACGATTGTGTTCCCCCTCCACAGCTGCACGGTTTCGATGATCTGGCCTAGGAGACACGTGTCAACGGGGATGAAGTGTGTCCCGCGCAAGCGCACCCACTGCTGGGCTTGGGGCCTCCCTGCACGGCCCCCACCCCTCTCCTCTCATTCACTGGTTTGTTTTTTGATTTGGGTTTTCATTCACTGGGTCTTTAAGGCTTGGCTTTGGTTTGCTATTCAAAAGCCCAAGGAGAGAAACTCGACAGACACCTGATCTTTCAAAACACAAGGGACACGTGAGCTCTGGTGAAATGCAACCGCTCCGAGTCTCTTTGGTAATGGAGCTCTGAAAAGTGACAGCTGGACTCGGTAAGGAACAATGTTCCATGTTCACGCAGTGCATGTCACGGGGTATCTATCAAGAATAAAACTGCCTCAAGGCTGTTGACCAACCAGCAACGTGGTGCTGAGTACTGTGTGTGTGTGTGTGTGTGTGTGTGTGTGTGTGTGTGTGTGTGTGTGTGTGTGTGTGCACTCCTGACCTCAAGGAAACTAAAACCTAGGAGTGGAGGAGCACCTAGGAGGTTGAGGCAGGAGGATCCAGACTTCTAGGCCTGTCTGGGATACAAAATGACCTTAAGGCTATCCCAGTCAACTTAGTAAGATTCTACATCAAATTAACTAAGAGGCTGGGGGCGTGGTCAGGGTGGAGCCCCGCCTAGAATCCCCAGTACAGGCCTGCCTTCAGACCTTCAGCACCTCTCTAAAAATCTATCCCAGCTTATAATTCTAGCAATAAGGAGGCAGAAACAGGTGGATCACCGGGATTTGCTAATCAGTTCCAGGTTGGGCAAAATTATATATTTTTTAAAAAATATAGAAAAAAATAAAAAAGAAAAGAATTGAGTAATTGATGAACACCTCTGGGCTCCATGTGCACAGGAACATATACAAAGATCTGGGTTCCCAGTCTAAATCCATCCCCATTGGTGGAGGCCTGGACAGGGTGTGGCTCACCTGAATTGGGGGACACCAACAGACTTGTCTGATTCCAGAGGACCAGAAACCCCCTCTGGCCTGGCTTGATGATGACGTCAAGAGGGTCATTGTACTTAAAGGGTATCCCTGCACTGTGATTCAGGGGGTGCTCCATGTAATGAAACGAGCCCTGAGATAAGAGAGGTAACTGAGTCACTGTGACCCAGATCCACTGGGACAGTCCTGTCCACTTCAACCAGCATCCTGAAGTGATATGAAGTCAGGCACTTCTCAAGTCAGGGAGGGAGCTCTCAGCCTGGGGAGCTCCAGGGATGGTTTTGGGGAGAGGCCAAGGACATGGCCCAGCCCCGGCCTTCCCAGGATGCCCCAGAGAGTGTGTCCTACAGTGAGGACTGAGAGTGCTTGTTTGTTTGTTTGTTTGTTAGGATTAAAAAAATTACTGGTGGTGTGTGTGTGTGTGTGTGTGTGTGTGTGTGTGTGTGTGTGTGTGTAGCTGGAGTTGTAGGTGCTTGTGAGCCACCCAGTGCGGATGCTGAGAATTGAATTCAGGTCCTCTTCAAGGCTGGGAATCAATATCAATTGCTGAGCCACTCTCCAGCCCTGATGGTTAGTCACCATGGAGATAAGCCTCCAGGGGCCGCTGAGAGGGAATATTTGGCCTCTGAATATGAATGTTGATTGATTAGATTAGTTGGGATGGAAGACCTAGCCACGATGGGTGGCACCATCCCCTAGGTAGGTGGTCCTAGGCACCGAAGAAAGCTGAGCAAGAATGAGGCAGGAACTGAACTCCTCCACGCTCCTGCCCTGAGCTCCTGCCCTGACTTTTCTTGGTGACGGACTGTGACCTGGAAGTGTAAGCCAGATAAACCCTTTCCTCCCTGTCTTAGTTAGGGTTTCTATTGCTGTGAAGAGATGCCATGACCACAGCAACTCTGAATAGGGAAAACATTTAATTGGAGCTCACTTACAGTTCAGAGGTTTAGTCCATTATCATCATGTGGGAAGCATGGCAGCATGCAGGCAGACGTGGTGCTGGAGAATGAGCTGAGAGTTCTTATATCTTGACCCACAGACAACAGGAAGTGACCTGACTCACTGGGCATGGTTTGAGCATATATGAGACCTTAAAGCCCCACCTACACAGTGTGTGTGTGTGGGGGGGGGTGGCACTCACCTTGGGAGAGGCAAATCACCACACTCCCCAAATGGCTTTTGGTCAAACTATTTGTCACAGCTGCAGAAGGACACTGGAAAAGGCCCACCCTCCCCAAAGCCTGCACCTTTAACACAGGCAGTGTCCTAGGGCAGCCGTGGGGCAGGTCACTGGGAGGGGCCACAGAGTCTCTTGGGGTCTGTGATGGCTTTGTGAGGAGACAACTGTGATTAGCTGGCATGGAGGGGCAGCAGGGATGCTCCAGGCCCCCGAGATAAGGATCTGGCCCTACAACCACACCCCGGAGCTGGGAAGGCCGGAAGTAGGCCCGCTCTGGAAACAACATGCTTTCCCACAGTACGTTCTGGATGCCATTCACTTTGCACAGGTTCCCTGTCTGGAGAGGGAGGCTGATATAACCTTCTTGACAAGGACGAGATTGAGTTGATGTGATTTACGTCACTCCTCCAGGAGAGGGGCACCATGGAGGGCAGCGTGTGCTTGTGATGGGAGGCAAGGTCAGGACGATCATGAAATGTGACGAGCCTGGACCTCATGGTGAGATCCTGCCTGAAAAAAGGCAGCAGGAGCTGGAGGGCAAGGTGTGGCCCATGTCTTTAATCCCAGCACCCAGGAGGTAGAGGCAGGAGGATCTCTGTGAGTTCGAGACCAGCCTGGTCTACAGAGTGAGTTTCAGACACAGCTAGGACTGTTACAGAGAGAAACCCTGTCTCAGAAAGGGGAGGGGGGAGGCTAGGGCTGAACATGATGTCAAAGCAAAAAACCAAACAAACAAAAAAGAAAAAAAGAAAAACCAGCCAGAATGTCCATTGCTGTTTGCCTGGAATACAGAGGTCTGGTGAAAATGCAGACAGCAAAAGCTTCCCGAAGCTTCCCACGGTGTCCCTCCCCTGGGACTGAAAGGAAGACGCTCGGGCGCAGAGGTGATGGATCTGCTGAGGTCATGCTGCAGGAATACCTTATTTTAACCCCCATGTACACCTTCATGTCTGTGGGAGTGTCTGCCACCTGTGTGGACATGTCTGAAGAGACCGGAGACAGTGCCAGACCCGTGGACCTGGAGTCACAGGTGGTTGTGAGCAGCTGAATGTGGGTACTGGGAACAGGGTCTTACTGTGTGGATCAGGCTGACCTTGAACTCACAGATCTGCTTCTGCCTCCAGATGCGTGTGCCACCATGTCTTGTTCCCTGCCTTGTTCTTTTTTAGGCAGAGTCTCTTACTGGCATGGAACTTATCAAATAGACCAGGCTGATGGTCCCAAAGGCCCTGGGGATCCTCCTGCCTCCATGTTCCATGCTTTGGCATTGCTAGTGCGAGCCATCACATTTGGCTCTTTCCATGGGTTCTGGTAGAACTTGGGTCTTCACACTTGCAAGTTGGGCATTTTGCTGACTAATCCCAGGGGTAGAGTTTAAAGACCACGACTAACTTGTGGTTCTTTGTGTGGCATCTGTGTTCCCTTTCTGGAAGACATGAGGAGCAGTGGGGATCCCTGTGCCCAGTAAGCCTGCATTGGCTCTGAGCATGCTTGCTCTCTGAAGAGACAGTGTCTGGGGTGCAGAAGCTTGGGGCTCGGGATGCTGGGAATCACTTGGGATGCTGGGAATCACTCGGGATGCTGGGAATCACTCGGGATTCTGGGAATCACTCGGGATGCTGGGAATCACTCGGGATGCTGGGAATCATTGGGATGCTGGGAATCACTCGGGATTCTGGGAATCATTGGGATGCTGGGAATCACTCGGGATTCTGGGAATCATTGGGATTCTGGGAATCACTCGGGATTCTGGGAATCACTCGGGATGCTGGGAATCACTCGGGATGCTGGGAATCACTCGGAAGCATGAGGAGACTGACTGTGCGTCCCTGTCCTGGCATGCGCACCCTCCCACTCCAGGCCTTGCACACAGGAGCTGACCCCTCCACAAGGCCTGAAGAGAGGCTGTGTGGGACCCAGTAACCCTGATCAACATCACCATGCTGAGCTGGCTGCAGAGAGCTGGGCTGCAAGCCCAAAGCACTCCCTAGACTAAAAGGGCTCATGCCCCAATGCAGCTTTTCTCATGGAGCTACCCCAGTAATGGGTCAAGTGTTGACTGCCATGACCTCCCTGTGTGGAGGGAGCCCTAAAGATAGACCATCTGCAGTTTTACAGCCCCACAGGCCAAGGGCTGATCATGGGGGCAGGAAAGGAAAAGTAGTAGGTAGAGAGTTACGGGGCAGAAAATCGCCTTCAAATTTCTGCTTTGGCTGGGGGTATGGACCATCAACAAAGCCCTGCATAGAACCTTCAATGAGGGGTGGGTGGGTGGGTGGATGGATGGATGGATGAGTGCATGGATGAGTGGATAGGCAGATGGATGGTTGGGTGGGTAGGTAAGATGAATGTTCAATTGGGAGGGAGGATGGATGGGTGAGTGAATGGGTTAGTGGGTGGGTAGATGGATGAAGGTGTTGACTGGTGGGTAGGTGGGTGGGTGGATGGATGGTTAGCTGGCTGGCTGGCTTGATGCATAAGTGATACATGAATGGGCAGATGAATGGAAAGGTCAGTGTTTCTCAGATGCAGAAAGCACATTGCCTGCCTAGCTTGTCATGTCCTCCCATCATTTGGGAAATCGAGACAGAATGATGGGAAATTCAGTGACAATCTTGACTACATGAGGCCCCATCTCAAACTAACTAAGAAAGTAATAGACAAACTAAAACATCCAAAAGAGCTAACTGCAGCAGTCAGAGACCCCAGCCCCCAGCCCTGCTCCCACGTCTCTGAGGTCACCTTACACCCAGCACAGTGTACTCACCAGTTTGTCTTTAACCTCAAGTATTCCCACCTGAGAGAAGGAGTGAAAGTGGAATACGCCTCCTAATGTCCCTTCAAGTCCATCCTGTGGAGCAAAGAGGAAATGGTGCGTGTGAATGAAATACATGTGACAATAACACATTTATCACTTGAGGCAGCACAGTGTCTTGCATTTATCTCTGAATACAATCTATATCACTCGTCAAGCTCAGGAAAGCAGATTTCCTGTCTCCAGAATGCAACAGCCATAGCAGAGGGCCAAGGCCAAGAGCTGTGTGGAGAGGACAGGGTGTCACACCAATTGCACTTGAGACCCAATTCTGTTGTCCACATTTCCCTGCTTCTTCAGCCCCACATTTTTCTAAGACACAGACATATTTTTTTTAAAGATTTATTTATGTGTTTTACGTATATATATATGGGTGCTCTATCTGCATGTACGCCTGCACACCAGAAGAGGACATCAGATCCCATTATAGACAGTTGTGAGTTACCATGTGGTTGCTGGGAATTGAACCCAGGACCTCTGGAAGATCAGCCAATGCTCTTAACCATGGAGACATCTCTTCAGCCTGATACAGATATTTTTTAAAGATTTACTTTTTAGTTTTTAATCATGTGTGTGTCTATGTGTGGGTGAGCACAGATGCCATTGGAGACCAGAAGAGGTCAGATCCTTGGGGCTGGAGTTGCAGCTGGTTGTGAGCCATCTGATGTAGGTAGTAGGAACTGAACTCAGGTCCTTTGCAAGAGCAGCCAGTGCTCAAAAGAACAGCCAGTTCTCTGAACCAGTGAGCACTCTCTCCAGTCCTTCCCCTGGTTTTGACTGGATAGAAAGTACCCAATGGTTGAGGGTACTTACAAGCTCAAAACCCTGGGTTCCACACCCCATATCCCATAAACCAAGTTGGGGGGGGTGGTATTTCACCCTAACACTTGGGAGGTGGAGGATCAAGACTGTGCAGTCTGTAGTGATACAATTTTATGAAATTATCTCTTGACAACACCCCCCCCCCAAAAAAAAAACCCTGAATTTTTGCTGGACCTCACAACCAAGCTCATAACACACACTGAGGTCACTTAAGACTTAAGGCTGCTTAGTGTCGTGCACTTTTAATCTCAGCACTCAGGAGGAAGAAGCAGGCAGATCTCTGAGTTTGAAGCCAGCCTGGTCTACAGGGTGAGATCCAGGACAGGCAGGGCCACACAGGGAAACCCTGTCTTGAAACATCAAGAACAACAACAAAAAGACTCAAGACTGCTGTCCTACTGTGTGCTCAGCCGTCTATTCAACCTGCCTTCAAGAGAACAATGTAAGGCCAGGCGCTGGTGGCGCACACTTTTAATCCCAGCACTCAGGAGGCAGAGCCAGGAGGATCTCTGTGAGTTCAAGGCCGGCCTGTTTTCCTTCCTTGGTAGGTAGGACACCACATATTTTGGTGCCTCTGAAGTTTTCTTCCACAGGTTGACTGACACAGAGGTCAGTCAGATGCATAGCAAGTCTGAGGCCATCCTGGGCTACATGAGACCCTGTGTTAAAAACCAATTAAAAAGTAGAGTCTCAGGGCTCGAGAGATGGCTCAGAGGTTAAGAACACTGGCTGATCTTCCAGAGGGCCAGAGTTCAATTCCCAGCATCCACATGGCAGCTCACAACCGTCTGTAATTCCTGTTCCAGGAGATCTGACACCCTCACACAGACATCAATGTACCTAAAATACAAATAAATTATTTTAACAAAAAGCAGGGTCTCTGTGATACGGTTTACCTACTAGAGTGCCACCCTGGCAGCAGGGTTCCCAAATACATTTTTCATATCCTTGTAACTTGGATGAAGTATCTGAGAAATTAAGCTATAATGGGAAATGCTGTGGGATGTTCTGTATGGCAAATGTGTTGCTCTGATTGGTCAATAAATAAAACACAGATTGGCCAGTGGCTAGGCAGGAAGTATAGGCGGGACTAACAGAGAGGACAAAAGAAAGAACAGGAAGGCAGAAGGAGTCACTGCCAGTCACCGCCACCAGGACAAGCAGAATGTGAAGATCCTGGTAAGCCATGAGCCACGTGGCAAGGTATAGATTTATGGAAATGGATTAATTTAAGCTATAAGGACAGTTAGCAAGAAGCCTGCCACGGCCATACAGTTTATAAGCAATATAAGTCTCTGTGTTTACTTGGTTGGGTCTGAGCGGCTGTGGGACTGGTGGGTGACAAAGATTTGTCCTGACAGTGGGCAAGACAGGAAAACTCTAGCTACAGGGAAAGGTGTTTATTTGTTTGTTTGTTTTTTGAGACAGGGTTTCTCTGTGTAGCCCAGGCTGTCCTGGAACTCACTCTGTAGACCAGGTTAGCCTCGAACTCACAGAGATTTGCCTGCCTCTGCCTCTTGAGTGCTGGGATTAAAGGCGTGTGCCACTGACCAGCAATGGGAAAGATTTCTTGCTAGTTATCAGCTGAGAAGTCACAGCTCACAGTCAGCCATGTGCCGAGGTTTGGTCCCCGGCAAGGCAGCAGCATGCGGAAGTGAAGAAACACACTCACGTCCTGCTGGTTACCAAGCTGTGCTGGTGTTTCTTCTCAACTCAACACAAATCCAAACGTATCTGGGAAGGGGAAATCCCAACAGAGAAAATGCCTCCATAAGGTTCTCCTGTAGGTGGGTCTGTGGGATGTTTTAGACCAAGCCAGACTCCAACTCATAGGTCCACTGTGGTGATACTTCATTTGTGCTCTAACAAAAAAACCTTGCCTGGAGATCAGAGGACAGAGCCAGCCACTAGTTAACCACAGAGGCCAGGCAGTAGTGGCGCACACTTTTAATCCCAGCACTTGGGATCTCATGCCTTTGATCCCAGCACTTGGGAGGCACACACCTTTAATCCTCCCACTAAGGAGGAGGAAACAGGAACCGATATGGCTGGGTGGAGAGAGGAATATGAGACGGAGAGAGACAGGAGCTCAGCCCTTGCAGGGAAGTAGCTATGGCTTGTTCCTTTGTCTCTCTCACCTTTCAGCATTTACCCCTATATCTGACTCAGAGTTTTTATTATTAAGACCAATTAGAATTCGAGCTGTATCTGGAGTCCAACTTTTGGGGCATTTAAACTCCCGAAAAAGCCACTTGTCTGTGGCTTTGCAGCCACTGGCACTGGCCAGAGTTGCACGTGGCCAGAGTCACCCCAACAGCTAAGGTTTTCCTTTCTTTTCCTCAAGCCTCTGAGCGAGTTGGGATTTTTCTGTTGCGGCCTCTCTGCAGCAAAGTCCATAGGCTTTGGGGCTCCAAAATCCACAGGAGTCAGCCGCTTTCAGACATCCCCCCCACCCCCAACCCCCGAAGAGAAGGCTGTCTCTTTGGCTTCTTCCCTCCCAGTGGGTTGTGGGATTTCTCTGGCCTCCCTCCCTGGGCTGCTGCCACACTAGGCAGCTGCCTTAAAAACTCCTTGGGCTTCTACTGTCTACACAGAGCACTCAGCCCCACACTTCACCATCATCTGAATTGCCATCATTGGCGGATTTGGTGAGACAGGTGGACTTTTTTTTTTTTTTTTTGGTTTTTCGAGACAGGGATTCTCTGTGTAGCTTTGTGCCTTTCCTGGAACTCGCTTTGTAGACCAGGCTGACCTCCAACTCAGAGATCCACCTGCCTTTGCCTCCCGAGTGCTGGGTTTAAAGGTGTGTGCACTGTCCGGCTGGGAATTCTTAAAGGGCAGAATTAGTTAAAAGAGAGAGCTTTTTTCCACATTAAAAAAAAGGGGAAACACTATTAAAATGGAGGGAGTTAGGTCTTTGTATGATAATACGATGGATGGTTTGAAAATGGAACAATTAAATAAGAGGATAATTAATTAAGATGAGATTTACGTAATGTCAATTATAAATATTATGTTTGATCATTTTTGTTTTATCACTAAAAAAGTTGGTTAATATGAGTGCTAAGATACAAGTTTTAGAAAAACTTATTAAAACAGATCATAGAGATATTCAGACCCAGACAGAGGAATTTAAAGGAGAACCAATCTCAGCATTGCATTATAAGGTTACAGAAGAGCAGCCTAAGGCTTTCAAACAGCCAACCTTAATCTATCCAGTAACCTTACAGGAACTGCCAAATGATAGATATTCCCAAGACTGTGTATGAGCTGAATGGACTCCTGTGCAAATGTTAGATTTGAAGAGATTCAAGGAAGTGATAGTCTCATACAGCATGCATTCACCTTTTGTGAAGCAGATGGTAAACTCATGGTCAACCTGTAATAAAATTATCCTGGAGAGATTTGGTTACAGCAGCCTTAGAGCCTGGTCCTCAATTACAGTGGCTGAGGCTGAGACCACTTAACAATGAAATAGGGATGGAAGTAAGGAAATCTTTCAAGACCAACTTCTTAGAGAGGGAGATTATGCTAGGGTAGAAAGGCCATCTCTATATGATGACCACACCCTGGCTTTATGCCACACAGCAGCCTTGAATGCTTGGGACAGAATTGAAGAAATAGGAAAGAAAACTGAGTCATTTGCTACGGTTATACAGGCCCAAAAGAAACCTTCACTGATTTCCTACAAAGATTGACTTTAGCAATAAATAGAATGATACCAAATTCAGAAGCTAGGCAAATAATAATTGAATCCCTGGCTTTTGAAAATGCTAATGCACAATGCAAACAGGTAATTAGGATATTAATGGTGAGATCTGCACACTTGGAGGAATGGATCCGAGATACAATCAATATTGAATCTCATGACCATGATGATGCTTGGATAACAGAGGTGATTTCCAGAGGTTTGAAGAAAAACTAAAATGTCAAGTGTTTCAATTTTGGTAAACAAGGTCACCTAAAAAGGGATTGTAAACAGGGCATTTCCAGAAACAATGTTTTTATAAGAATAATCCCAACAGAACACCCCTCCCTTCTGGAGCATGCAGGTGTGGCAAAGGCAGACACTGGACTAACAAATGTAGATCAACAAGGGACAGACAAGGTAACCCTTTGCCAATGGGAAACACCTTGAGGGGCCTCTCACAGGCCCCATGTCAAATTCAGTTCAGTCATTTCCTGTCATTGTGGAGGAAACTCCTTCCCAGAGCAATTTAAGCACCTAATGCCTATTGTAAGAAACCATACTGCTCTGAACGACAGAACAGATATAGAAAATAAAACAAAAATTTAAGGACAAACCATAAATCAAGATTGATAAAGATTAGATTTGAACAAGAAAGACCTCTCAATTAAAAGAGATGATAGTTCATCAACCAGCACGACCATTCAATCTAAACTAACTTAGAAGACTAACGTGCTTTTCATTTGATCAGCTATAACTTGCCAAAAGGGAACTTTCCCAAAATTAGGGCTGGGAAGGGTTTTATTTTTGTCTTTTCAGGAGAATGAAGGCCAAGGAATCTAAAGAACACTCAACAAACGAGACATGTAAAGAAAAAGGACAAATCATCCAGAAAAAAATGTCGTAAGATAAAGAGTAAATTGTCCTATTAGTATATCACATCTCCAACAGGATGAAATTTCATAAATCTTCCTAAATGTTTGTTTCTGCTTTTCTCTAGAGACATATAATGCAAATGGTCTTATTTGTAGCCCCAGTCCAATTAAAAATTAAAGCTGGGGGGCTGGAGAGATGGCTCAGAGGTTAAGAGCACTGGCTGCTCTTCCAAAGGTCCTGAGTTCAATTCCCAGTGGTAGCTCACAACCATCTGTAATGAGATCTGGCGCCCTCTTCTGGCCTGCAGGGATACGTGCAGACAGAACACTAGACATAATAAATAAATCTTTAAAAAAAAAAAATAAAGCTGGCTTTGGAGTTGGAGTGCGGTTCTCTTTTCTCTAAACCCAAGCATGCTTGTTAAAATAAAATCCCCCCCCCCGCAAAGAAAAAGAAAAAGAAAAAAAAATAAAATCGAAAATCTTTGTCTCATGTCAGAAGAACCACCTGATACGGGACAGAAGAAAAACCAAAACTAGGGACTATTCTATTTCCACTAATCTCATAATCCTTTGGTTGTATTTTGACTCTTTAAAGCTTTTCTTAAGGTATAAATATCTCAAAATTTATGAAATTAATATATATTGTAAATGTTTTGTCATGATATTAATGGTCATGTAGAGTACTAACTAGTTCTAGAAAAAGGCTTCATCTAGCTTCCTGTACGTGAGTTCAGGATTGAGCCTCTTGCAGGTAACTAGGAATTAAGTTTTTGTACTCTGAATGTACATAACAAATATTGATTCTTTGATCTCTTTGAGATCTGCTGCATAGGGCATTTAAAATGTTTAAGTCTTCTGCCATGAACCAAGACCACGCCTAACACAGCCAGCCATGGAGTAGGAAGGAAAGACAGATATAAAAAGCCTAGAGGCAAAATATAGTTAAGGAGAAATGGGATCATTTAAGTTAGAAAAGCCGCCTCGAAACAAGCCAAACTAAAGCTGGACATTCACAGGTAAGAATAAGTCTTCGTGTCTTTATTTGAGAGCTGGGTGGTGGCCCCCTAAGACTTAAAAAAAAAAAACCAAAAAAACACCACACCTTCACCATACAAAACTTTGGGGGAACACCATACTCAAATCACAGCTTTCCTCTCACAGAAAGGCTTGAGGTCTTTCACATGGTTGTGCGCTTCTGTCATATGTCCTCCCCAGCTTCTCATTAGCTTCTTTTCAGAACACAGCTTTGAGATGCCGTCTTGGAAGTAAAGGACAGCCATTTGGAAGTAAAGGGCAGCCATGTTGGCAACAGAGTCAGCAGGAACCTGGAACTGAGATTTCCCAGCCTCCAGAATCATGAGAAATGAGTTTCTGTTCTGTTGTCTTTTGTTTGTTGAGACAGGATCTTACTCTATAGCCCAGGATGGACTTGAATTTGCTATCTTCCTTTCTCAGCCTCTTGTGAGCCTTCACGCCACAGCTGGTCTCTGTTTCTCATCTATCACCCACTCCTGGTTATTTTGTTATAGCAACCATAGAAAGTCTAAGACAGGCACCTTTTGGGGTCCTGACTGGACATAGATTTTGTTTTTGTCTTTTTCCTAATGTGTATGGGTGTTTTACCTGCATGTGTGTCTGTGAACCAAATGCCTGGTGCTGGTGGAGGTCAGAGAGGGTGACAGATCTCCTGGGACTGGAGTATAGATGGATGGGAACCCACAGTGGGTGCTGGAAATTGAACCTGGGTGCTCTGGAAGAGCAGCCACTGTGTGTGTGTGTGTGTCTGTCTGTCTTTTTTTTTTTTTTTTCGAGACAGGGTAGCTTTGCACCTTTCCTGGATCTCACTCTGTAGACCAGGCTAGACTCAAACTCACAGAGATCTACCTGCCTCTGCCTCCCAAGTACTGGGATTAAAGGCGTGTGCCACCACCGCCCAACTTGTCTGTCTGTCTTTAAATCTGACTTGGAGCCTTGCGATATTTCTTGCCTGGTCCCAGGTTTAGGCAGTCAGGTAATCCTCCTGCTCCGCATGCCTCAGTGGCTAAGACTACAGTTGCTTCATGCCCAAGCCTGTCCATTTTTGGTTTTGTTTTTAGACAGGGTCTTTCTGTGTAGCTTTGGCTGTCCTGGAACTCACTCTGTAGACCAGGCTAGACTCAAACTCACAGAGGTTCACCTGCCTCTGCCTCCTAGAGTGCCGGGATGACAAGCATGTGCCACCACCGCCCGGCAAGCCTGTCAGGTTTTAATCAACGTGTTAATTGCACAGAGCCTCTGCCTCCTGTCCATGTTGCTGTTTGGTCACAAACCCCACTGCCCTCTCTGTCCCCTCCCACTGCTGCTCATCTCCCTCCCCACAAGTGGTCCTCTTTCTAATTTCACACTTCCGGTTTCCATGACTGTCCCAGCAGGGTCTCGGCTGCTGTGATGAACAGCATGACCAAAAGCAGCCAGGGGAGGGAAGGGTTTATTTATTTCACCCGACATTTCCCCGGTGCAGTCCATCACCAGATGAACTCAGGGCAGGAGCTGAAGCAGAGGCCACACAGGAACACTGCTTAGTGGTTGCTCCGCACACCTTGCTCAGCCTGCCTGGGGTGGCACTGCCCACAGTGGGCTGGGCCCTCCTACATCTATATCATCTATCATCAGTCAAGAAAATGCCTCACAGCTCCATCTGGTAGAGGCATTTTCTCAACTGTGTCTTCTTCCCAAATGACTCTAGGTTGTATCAAGTTGAACCAATGGGTTCCATTAGGACGGCCTGCAGGAGTGTGACTTGGGGGTCCCTTACAGGAGCAAATGTCTGTCCTTGCCTTCAGTATTAATCACTCACTGAGCCAGAGGGATGGCCAGGCCTCCCCAGAGCCAACTCTACTCCACGCTTTTGACTCTCCTTCCCCAGCCACTTACCAGTTTCTCACTGGCCAGGGACTGGAATGCGAATCCTCCATTGTCAGAGAAGTATATTTTGGTCCTAGGCAGTGGTCCACCACGGAGATACGCAAAAACTTTATATGATAACTCCTGGGAGAAGAACACACAGAAGACGTCACAAGAATGCTCCGTGGGTGGGATGCTTGCCACGTGTGCAGGAGGCTCCGGCTTCTGTTCCCAGCACCACAGAAACCCAGCCTGCTGGCGCACACCCGCGTCCTGGAATTCTAGGCCATCCTTGGCTATGCCTGAGAATTACTTCCACTGACCTTGGGCATCCAATCCAAACAATCGACAACTCTGTGCTTTCATGGAGACTATGTATTAGTAAGCACTGGCAGGGAGTTCTGCCCCCGACCCTGCAGAGATGCAGTCTCACCACTTAGGTTACCAGATGGATGCCACAGCTTACCGATGGAGCCAAACATGGGCATGTGACTGAGGCAGAGTGCTTGCACAGCTTTGCTTTTAACGATCAAAAAGGGGAAACAACCAAATTACTCAGCACTCTGAAGGGGTGAGGGACCGATGCACACATCTTATGAAAGCTCCAAGGCTGCATCCTGTATGCTTGTGTTCATACGCTGTGGCGTCTGAGTGACAACGTCCCCCCCCCCATAGGCTCATCTGTCTGAACACTTGGTCCTCAGTTGGTGGAACTGTTTGGGAAGGGTCAGGAGGTGTGGCCTTTGTGAAGGAGGTATGCCATAGGGTCGACTTTGAGGCCACAGCAGGCCCAATTAGCTCTCTATCTCTCTCCTGCTTGTAGATAAGGACAAGAGCTCTCAGCTGCTGCTCCAGCACCATGCCTGCCTGTTGCCAGGCTCCCACCATGACAGTCATGGACTCACCCTGTGAAAATGTGAACCCCAACAAACTCTTCTGTAAGTGCTTTGGCCATGGTGTCTCATGACAGCCACGGGACAGTAACTCCTGTGGGATGTTCCTTTACACTGCGAGAACATATGGCGCTGTGACTGGTTAAATAAAGAAGCTGACTGGCCAATAAGTGGACATGATACGATTAGGAGAGAGAACCCGACTAAAGACACTGGGAAGAAGAAGGGTGGAGTCAGAGGAGCTGCAAAGAGGACACAGGAGGTGCAGATGTCAGAATGTAGATTAATAGAAATGGGTTCATGTAAGTTGTAAGAGTTAGCTAATAACAAGCCTGAGCTATTGGCTGAGCATTTATAATTAAAATTAAGTCTCCATGTTGATTATTTGGGAACTGGTGGGTGGGAAAGAAAAGTCCCCCTACATATGTCACCCAATGTTGGGCAACTACATCCACACAAAAATGGGGGGGGAGGCTCCAAACACACAAAATGGAGCCAAATGTGGCTTCCTAGTCTCACAGTCTCACGCTGCTGCAGTACAGAGACACATCTCCCAGCAGCTGCAGCAGGATGGAGCCAGCTGCTGGCCGCCATGCACTTGCACAATACACTAAGCTGAATAATGCTGGCAGTTGATTTAGCAATTTATTTGTCTCATGTGATCACAGAACAATACAGATGCTCAGTTAAGAGAGATCCAGATGAAAGAAACCTCTAAAAAGGTTATAGTGTTCAAAAATATACATAGGCTTGGGAGAGAAAAGATCAAGAGTATATACAGTCATAGATTAAAAAATAGTTTAAGAATAATAAAGTCTTTAAAAAAGGAGTAAAATATTAACAATAATTATTCTTATAATTTATAATGATAAGCCATGTAAATATGGGAAATACACAGAGAGTTTGGATCCTGTATATTATTGTGTTGCCTTTGAATTTTTTGGCTGTTAAGAGACACTGGATTATGAAAACTGCTAAATTAAACCAATCTATTATTTTAAAAAATATCTCAACTTCAAAATGGAAGTCAAAAGTTGTGTTGCTTTGTGGGAGAGGTTGTGCTTTTATTTCCACAGGAAATGAGAGGCAGTGGATTCATTCCAGGTTAAAGATGATCAGATTTGATCAGGGAAGACCCCCTCCCCTGAAAATTCTGACTACAGACATAAAAAACAAACCTCAAAAAACTACAAAACATGTAATGTATATTTTACCTACTCAATATAAAACAGAAAATCATCTTTGGCTAACTTGTGTACAACAAATCATCTATACTTGTATTAATACAGATATGTATGTTACCTTCAAAAGCTTATCTATTTTCAGAAAAAGGAGACCAGTCACCAATGAAATGGATGGCCCAGGTGATCCAGCATCCCAAAATGCCTGTTACAGTCTCTGCACAATTCTGCATCCAGAACAGCTTCAAGGCTGCTTGCTGAGATGGTCCAGCCTCACAAACTATTCCAGCCAAGACCTAACAATTATCCTGATTTTTTTCAAGGTTCCCCCAAAGATACCAGTGCCCACAGGAAACAGGAAATAAGTCTAGAGAACAATGCCCACATTCCCAAGAGATAGGGTATAGGTGGGTATACTGGGATGGTCCTTCTGTAGGCTATGAATATTTGTTGCTCTCATTGGTGGATAATAAAGTTGCTTGGCCAATGGTGAAGCAAGATCAGGTTAGGTGGTACAATCAAACGGGCTGAGCTGGGGCAGATGCAAGCCAGCTTCAGAAGGAGTGAGATGCTCAAGGACTGGTAAACCAGGGGCCACGTGGTGATGCACAGATAAATAGAAATGGGTTAACTTAAATGAAAGAGCTAACTAGTAATAAGCCTGAGCCATAAGGCAAGCATTTATAATTAATACAAGCCTCTGGGTGATTATTTGGAATCGGCTGTGGGACAGGGCAGGACTCAGAAAAACTCTGTTTACATATGGCAGCACAATGCGGGGCAGGAATTTCCACATAAGACCCCCCCAAAAAAATCTCTAAAAAGGTTCTAAATGCAGAGAAACGGAGCTGCACCAGGCTTCCTAGTCTCTCAGTCTCAGCAGCTGCCTGCATGATGGAGCCAGCCACCATGAGCTTAGCTGTAAGGTGGATTTCAAGTCTCACACTAGCTGTGGTACAAGCGTGTGCTGCCTGGCGGATTTAGGGTTTCTGCTCATATAGACAAAAACGGTTAGAGATACACAATAAGGACAGATTCAGACAACAAGGTCTCTGAATGGGTCACAGTGTGTTTAAAGAGTGTGTATGGGCCTGAGAGAGAGAGGAGAGAATATATAGAAAATAGTTTAATAATCCACTTAAGGATGGAAAATACGCGGAGAGTCTGATTACTGTATGTTACTGTGTTGTCTTTAAATTTTTTTTGATGGCTAATGAACAAATGAAAACTGCTGAGAGACATTTGATTATAAAAGCTGCTGGAGTAAACCAACATATGTTTTTAAAATGTCTTGACTTCAAAATTTAAGTCATAAGTTTAAGTCATAAAATTAAGGGATATGTTGCTTTGGGAAAGAGGTTATGCTTTTGTTTCCACAGGAAATGAGAGGCTCTGGATTTATTCTGGGCTAAGGAAAATCAGGTTTAATGGATGAAGACCCCCTGAAATCCTGGGTACAGACATGAGAAAATAAACCTAAAATAACTACAAGACATGTGACATATATTTTATCTGCTCAAACATAAAACAAAAAATTATCTTTGACTGGCTTACGTATAATGCACAGTTTATATTTGTGTGTGTGTGTGTGTGTGTGTGTATACATATACATATACATACACACAGATATATATATACCTTATATATTATCAGAGCAAGGGAACCAGACACCAATAAAAATGGCCCAGATGATCCAACATCCAAAACAGCTTCAAGGCTGCTGATTGAGATGATCCAACCTCACAGAATACTTCAGCCAAGACTTAACAATTATCCTAAATTTTCTCAGTGTCTCAAAAAGATTACCAGTACCCCCAATCATCAGGAAGTAGTCTAGAGAACTATGTCACATTCCTCAAAAATAGATTATAGATGTTTGTCTTTGCTTAGGATGTTTGTTATAAATTGTTATTAGTCATAGTCAATCTCTTTCTAAAGAAGAAAAGAGGATATTATATAGAAATGATGTGGGAAAATGTATATTATGATGGGGAAAAGGGTAGATTATGAAATCTACTTTAATCCAAAAAACAACTGTTATGCTCACATATTTTACATTGATATGGATTTTAACTTATTGATACAAATTTGAAGTTATTTTGTTACACTCTATGTATATTTCTACTCTTGTTTAAAGTAGTATGTGCTGTTGGTTATTTTTTAACTCTTTTGGGGGGCCCACCACCCAGCTCATGAATAAATCACACACAGAGGCTTATTCTTAATTATAAATGTCCGGCCTTAGCTTGGCTTGCTTCTTGCCAGCTTTCCTTAACTTAAATTATCCCATCTACCCTTTGCCTCTGGGCTTTTCCTATTCTCTTACTTCTGTAAATCTTACTATTACTCTATGGCTTGCTGTGTAGCGCTGAGTGGCTGGCCCCTGGGGTCCTCCTCCTTCTCTGGCTACTTCTTTTTCTCCTCCCAGATTTCTCCTTCTATGTATTCTCTCTGCCTGCCAGCCCCACCTATCCTTTCTCCTGCCTCCCTATTGACTGTTCAGTTCTTTATTAGACCATCAGGTGTTTTAGACAGACAAAGTAACACAGCTTCACAGAGTTAAGCAAATGCAACATAAACAAAAGTAACATGGCTTAAAATAATATTCTACAACAATTATGTTTATACATCTCAAATAAAATGTAATATATAATTAAGAAATATAGATTAATAGTCATCTATAACAGTTAAACTTATAGTGATGTTAGTTAGGTTTTCTAGGTATACAAATATATTTTTAATTAGATAGGTAAGCTTCAAACACTTCAAAGATGTACAGAATATGACATTTTAAATGTTTTAATAACTTAGACTTTTCTCGACAGTAAGACACATCTGCTCCTTGCTTACTTCAAAGAGGTAGATGAGGATCAAAGAAACTCATTATGGAGTTTGTTTTCTTTATGGCAAAAGCTAGCCATGTGGGCAAAGAAATGGCCCTTGCTGAAGAAATTGCTG